>NC_142171.1:38592635-38723115 GCF_029865625.1 Vigna umbellata
CTCCACGTCGTCAACTTCGTCCACATCCTCCACTTCATGCACCTTATCCACTTCGTCAGTTCGTCCCTTCGTCATGTTCGTCCACTTCCTCTACGTCCTCCACTTCCTCCACTTCCTCCATTTCCTCCACTTCGTCCACTCCCTCCATTTCATCCCCTTCCTTCACTTCCTCCACGTCGTCACTGCGTCCCTTCGTCCACTTTGTCCACTTCGTCCACTTCTTCCACTTCGTTAACTTCGTCCACTTCCTAAGCTTCGTCCACTTCCTCCACTTCGTCCACTTCGTCCTCTTCGTCCACCATCCTCATCTTCTTTCTTCGATTTCGTCCACTTCAACCAATTCGTCAAATTCGTTCAAGTTCGTCACCTTCGTCCACTTCGTCAACTTCGTCCACTTCGTGAACTTCGTCAAGTTTGTCCCTTCGTCCACTTCGTCAAACTTTCTTCTACTTCATCCACTTCGTCAACTTCGTCCACTTCGTCCACTTCCACCTCTTCCTCAACATTTTCCACTTCCTCCACTTCCTCCACTTCATTCACTTCCTGCACTTCTTCCACTTCGTCAACTTTGTCCACTTCCTCCACTTCGTCCAATTCGTCCACTTCATCCACTTCGTCAACTTCGTCCACTTCCTCCATTTCGTCCACTTCGCCAAGTTCGTCAGCTTCCTCCACTTTGTCCACATCGTCCACTTCGTCCACTTCGTCAACTTTGTCAACTTCCTCCACGTCCTCCACTTCATTCACTTCTTCCACTTCCTCCACTTCGTCCACTTCCTCCACTTCCTCCACTTCGTGAACTTCGTCTACTTCCTCCACTTTCTCCACTTCCTCTACTTCGGCCATTTCTTCCACTTCCTCCACCTTTTCCACTTCCTCCACCTTTTCCACTTCCTCCACTTTGTCCACTTCGTCAACTTCGTCCACTTCCTCCACTTCGTCCAGTTTTTCCACTTCCTACACTTCTTCCACATTCTCCACTTCCTCCACTTCGTCCACTTCGTCAACTTCGTCCACTTCCTCTCCACTTCCTCTCCACTTCATCCACTTCCTCCACTTCGTCAACTTCGTCCACTTCCTCCACTTTGTCCAGTTTTTCCACTCCCTCCACTTCGTCCACATTTTCCCCTTCCTCCACTTCGTCCACTTCGTCTACTATGTCCACTTCCTCCACCTCCTCCACTTCCTCCAGTTCGTCCACTTCTTCCACTTCTTCCACTTCGTCCACTTCGTCCACTTCCTCTACTTCCTCAACTCCGTCCACTTCGTTAACTTCATCAACTTCGTCAACTTCGTCAACTTCGTCCACTTCGTCAACTTTGTCCACTTCCTCCACTTTGTCCAGTTCTTCCACTTCCTCCACTTCGTCCACATTCTCCACTTCCTCCACTTCGTCCATTTCGGCCACTTCATCAAGTTCGTCCACTTCGTCCCCTTCCTCCACTTCGTCAAGTTCGTCCACTTCCTCCACTTCGCCCATTTCCTCCACTTCCTCCGTTTCGTCCACTTCCTCCACTTCCTGAGCATCGTCCATTTCCTCCAATTCCTCCACTTCATTCACTTCGTCCACTTTGTCAACTTCGTCCACTTCGTCCATTTTGTCTACTTCGTCAAGTTCGTCCACTTCCTCCACTTCCTCTAGTTTGTCCACTTCGTCCACTTCTTCCACTTCCTTCACTTCGTCCACTTCCTCCACTTCGTCCACGTCCTCAACTTCGTCCACTTCTTCAACTTCGTCCACTTCCTCCACTTCGTCAACTTCGTCAACTTCGTCCATTTCGTCAACCTCGTCAACTTCGTCCACTTCCTCCACTTCCTCCACTTTGTCCATTTCCTCCACTTCCTCCACTTCCTCCACTTCCTCCACTTCTTCCACTTCCTCCACTTCCTCCACGTCGTCAACTTCGTCCACTTCGTCCACATCCTCCACTTCATGCCCTTCGTCCACTTCGTCAAGTTCGTCCACTTCGTCATGTTCGTCCACTTCCTCTACGTCCTCCACTTCCTCCATTTCCTCCACTTCGTCCACTCCCTCCATTTCATCCCCTTCCTCCACTTCCTCCACGTCGTCAACTGCGTCCACTTCGTCCACTTTGTCCACTTCGTCCACTTCTTCCACTTCGTTAACTTCGTCCACTTCCTAAGCTTCGTCCACTTCCTCCACTTCGTCCACTTCGTCCTCTTCGTCCACATCCTCATCTTCTTCTTCGATTTCGTCCACTTCAACCAATTCGTCAAATTCGTCAAGTTCGTGACCTTCGTCCACTTCGTCAACTTCGTCCACTTCGTCAACTTCGTCAAGTTTGTCCCCTTCGTCCACTTCGTCAACTTCTTCTACTTCATCCACTTCGTCCACTTTGTCCACTTCCACCTCTTCCTCAACATTTTCCACTTCCTCCACTTCCTCCACTTCATTCACTTCCTGCACTTCTTCCACTTCGTCAACTTTGTCCACTTCCTCCACTTCGTCCAATTCGTCCACTTCATCCACTTCGTCCACTTCGTCCACTTCCTCCATTTCGTCCACTTCGCCAAGTTCGTCAACTTCCTCCACTTTGTCCACATCGTCCACTTCGTCCACTTCGTCAACTTTGTCAACTTCCTCCACGTCCTCCACTTCATTCACTTCTTCCACTTCCTCCACTTCGTCCACTTCCTCCACTTCCTCTACTTCGTGAACTTCGTCTACTTCCTCCACTTTCTCCACTTCCTCTACTTCGGCCATTTCTTCCACTTCCTCCACCTTGTCCACTTCCTCCACCTTTTCCACTTCCTCCACTTTGTCCACTTCGTCAACTTCGTCAACTTCGTCCACTTCCTCCACTTCGTCCACTTCGTCAACTTCGTCCACTTCCTCTCCACTTCCTCTCCACTTCGTCCACTTCCTCCACTTCCTCCACTTGGTCCACTTCTTCCACTTCCTCCACTTTGTCCACTCCGTCCACTTCGTCCACTTCCTCCACTTCGTCAACTTCTTCAACTTAGTCCTCTTCGTCCACTTCCTCCACTTCATCCACTTCTTCCACTTTCTCCACTTCCTCTACTTCGTCCACAAATTCCACTTTGTCCACTACGTCCACTTCTTCCACTTCATCCACTTCCTCCATTTCGTCCACTTCCTCTACTTCCTCCACTTCGTCAACTTCGTCAACTTCGTCTACTTCGTCCACTTAGTCCACTTCCTCCACTTCGTCAACTTCGTCTACTTCGTCCACTTCCTCCACTTCCTACACTTGCTCCACTTCGTCCACCTCGTCCACTTCCTCAAGTTCGTCCACTTCGTCTCCACTTCGTCCACTTCCTCCACTTGGTCCACTTCCTCCACGTCGTCCACTTCCTTCACTTCCTCCACTTCCTCCATTCGTCTACTTCGTCCTCTTCGTCCACTTCGTGTACTTCGTCCACTTCCTCCACTTCCTACACTTCCTCCACTTCCTCCACTTCGTCCTCTTCATCCACTTCTTCATCTTCTTCTTCCCCTTCGTCCACTTCCTCCACTTCGTCCACTTCGTCCACTTCGTGAACTTCTTCCACTTCCTCCACTTCATTCACTTTCTCCACTTCCTCCACTTCCTCCACTTCCTCAACTTCGTCCACTTCGTGTACTTCGTCCACTTCCTCCACTTCGTCCTCTTCGTAAACTTCTTAATCTTCTTCTTCCCCTTCGTCCACTTCGTCCACTTCCTCCACTTCGTCAACTTCTTCCACTTCGTCCACTTCTTCCACTTCGTCCACTTCCTCCACTTCCTCAACATCGTCCACATCGTCCAGTTCATCCACTTCGTCCACTTCGTCCACTTCGTCCACGTCGTCCACTTCATTCACTTCATCCACTTCTTCCACTTCGTCAACTTGGTCCACTTCCTCCATTTGCTCCACTTCGTCGACTTCGTCAACTTCGTCCACTTCGTCCATTGCTTCCACTCCCTTCACTTCCTCCAATTCGTCCACTTCCTCCACTTTGTGCACGTCGCCAACTACGTCCACTTCCTCCATTTCGTTCACTTCATCCACTTCTTCCACTTGCTCAACTTCCTCCACTTTGTCAACTTCTTCCCCTTCGTCCACTTCGTTGACTTCGTCCACTTCCTCCACTCCCTCATTCCTCCACTTCGTCCACTTCCTCCACTTCGTCCTCTTCGTCCACTTCTTCATCTTCTTCTTCCACTTGGTCCAATTCGTCAATTTCGTCAAGTTCGTCCACTTTGTCAACTTCATCAAGTTCGTCCCCTTCGTCCACTTTGTCCATTTGCTCCACTTCCTCCACTTTGTCCATTTGCTCCACTTCCTCCACTTTGTCAACTTTTTTCCATTTCTTCCACTTCCTCCACTTCGTCCCCTTCGACAACTTCGTCCATTGTGTCCACTTCGTGAAGTTCGTCCACTTCCTCAACCTCGTCCACTTGCTCCACTTCGTCCACTTCGTCAACTTCATCAACTTCCTCCACTTCCTCTACTTCGTCCACTTCTTCCACTTCGTCCACTTCGTCCACTTCCTCCACTTCGTCCACTTTGTTAACTTCGTCAACTTCGTCAACTTCGTCCACTTCGTCAACTTCGTCCACTGCCACCACTTTGTCCAGTTCTTCCACTTCCACCACTTCGTCCACATTCTCCACTTCGTCCTCTTCGTCCACTTCGTCCATTTCGTCCACTTCGTCCATTTCGGCCATTTCATCAAGTTCGTCCACTTCGTCCCCTTCCTCCACTTCGTCCAGTTCGTCCCCTTCCTCCACTTCGTCTATTTCCTCCACTTCCTCCACTTCCTCCATTTCTTGCACTTCCTCCACTTCCTCAACATCGTCCATTTCCTCCACTTCCTCCACTGCATTCACTTCGTCGACTTCGTCAACTTTGTCCACCTTGTGCACTTCGTCAGCTTCGTCCATTTCGTCTACTTCGTCCACTTCCTCCACTTCCTCCACTTTTTCCACTTCCTCCACTTCCTCCACTTCTTCCACTTCGTCCACTTCCTCCACTTCGTCCACTTCCTCCACTTCCTCCACTGCGTCCACGTCGTCAACTTCGTCCACTTCTTCAACTTCGTCCACTTCCTCCACTTCATCCACTTCGTCCACTTCGTCAACTTCGTCCACTTCGTCCATTTCGTCCACTTCGTCAAGTTCGTCCACTTCCTCCACTTCGTCCTCTTCCTCTACTTTGTGCACTTCGTCCACTTCCTTCACTTCGTCCACTTCTTCCACTTCCTCAACTTCGTCCACTTTGTCCACGTCGTCAACTTCGTCCACTTCGTCCACATCCTCCACTTCATCCACTTCGTACACTTCGTCAAGTTCGTGCACTTCGTCCACTTCGTAAAATTCGTCCACTTCCTCTACTTCCTCCACTTCCTCCACTTCGTCCACTTCCTCAATTTCCTACACTTCCTCCATTTCATCCCCTTCCTCCACTTCCTCCACGTCGTTAACTGCGTCCACTTTGTCAACTCCGTCCACTTCATCCACTTCCACCACTTCCTAAGCTTCGTCCACTTCCTCCACTTCGTCCTCTTCGTCCACTTCTTCATCTTCTTCTTCCATTTCGTGCACTTCAACCAATTCGTCAACTTCGTCAAGTTCTTCCCCTTCGTCCAGTTCGTCAACTTCGTCAACTTCGTCCCCTTCGTCCACTTCGTCAACTTCTTCTACTTCGTCCACTTCGTCCACCTCGTCCACTTCCACCTCTTACTCAACATCGTCCACTTCCTCCACTTCCTCCACTTCTTCCACTTCGTCAACTTTGTCCACGTCCTCCACTTCGTCCACTTCTTCCACTTCCTCCACTTCGTCCAATTCCTCCACTTCCTCCACTTCGTAAACTTCGTCAACTTTGTCCACTTCCTTCCACTTCCTCCACTTTGTCCACCTCCTCCACCTTTTCCAATTCCTCCACTTTGTCCACTTTGTCCACTTTGTCCACTTCGTCAACTTCGTCCACTTCCTCCAGTTTTTCCACTTCCTCCATTTCTTCCACATTCTCCACTTTCCATTTCGTCCACTTCGTCAAGTTCGTTCCCTTCCTCCACTTCCTCCACTTTGTCCACTTAGTCCACTTCGTCCACTTCCTCCGCTTCGTCCACTTCCACCACTTCCTCCACTTCGTCCTCTTCCTCAACTTCTTCCACTTCGTCCACTTCGTCCACTTCCTCAACTTCGTGCACTTCCTGCACTTCCTCAACATCGTCCACTTCCTCCACTTCCTCCACTTCATTCACTTCCTACACTTCTTCCACTTCGTCAACATCGTCCACTTCGTCCATTTCGTCCACTTCGTCAAGTTCGTCCACTTCCTCCACATCCTCCACATTGTCCTCTTCGTCCACTTCGTCAACTTCCTCCACTTCGTCCAGTTCTTCCACTTTCTCCACTTCGTCCACTTCCTTCACATCCTCCACTTCGTCAACTTCATCAACTTCGTCCACTTCGTCAACTTCGTCAACTTGCTCAACTTCGTTCACTTCTTCCACTTCCTCCACTTCCTCAACATCGTGGATTTCCTCCACTTCCTCCACTTCATTCACTTCATCGACTTCATCCACTTCTTCCAATTCTTCCAGCTCTTCCACTTCGTCCACTTTGTCCACTTCCTCCACTTCCACCACTTCGTCAACTTCGTTCACTTCGTCCACTTCGTCTACTTCATCTACTTCGTCCACTTGCTCCAGTTCGTCCACTTCCTCCATTTCGTCCACTTCGTCCACTTCGTCCACTTCGTCCACTTCCTCCATTTCGTCCACTTCCTTTACTTCCTCAACATCGTCGATTTCGTCCACTTCCTCCACTTTAGTCACTTCATCCACTTCCTCCACGTCGTCAACTTCGTCCACTACGTCCTCTTCGTCCTCTTCGTCCACTTCGTCCACTTCGTCAAGTTCGTCCACTTTGTCCACTTCCTCCACTTCCTCCACTTCCTCCACTTCGTCCACTTCCTCCACTTCGTCACTTCCTCCACTTCGTCCACTTCATCCACATCGTCAACTTCGTCTACTTCGTCCACTTCCTCCACTTCGTCTACTTCGTCCACTTTCTCCACTTCCTCCACATCGTCCGCTTCGTCAATTTCGACCACTTCGTCCATTTCATCCACTTCGTCAAGTTCGTCCACTTCCTCTACTTCGTCAAGTTCGTCCACTTCCTCCACTTCGTCCACTTCCTCCATCTCGTCCACTTCCTACACTTCCTCAACATCGTTCACTTCCTCCACTTCCTCCACTTCATCCACTTCGTCCACTTCGTCAAGTTCTTCCACTTCGTCCACTTCCTCTACTTCGTCCACTTCATCTACTTCGTCTACTTCCTCCACTTCGTCCACTTCCTCCATTTCGTCCACTTCCTTCACTTCCTCAACATCGTCGATTTCGTCCACTTCCTCCACTTTATTCACTTCGTCCACTTCCTCCACTTTATTCACTTCGTCCACTTCCTCCACGTCGTCAACTTCGTCCACTACGTCCTCTTCGTCCTCTTCGTCCACTTCGTCAAGTTCGTCCACTTCCTCCACTTCCTCCACTTCCTCCACTTCGTCCACATCGTCAACTTCGTCTACTTCGTCCACTTCGTCAACTTCGTCTACTTCGTCCAGTTTCTCCACTTCCTCCACATCGTCCACTTCGTCCACTTTCTCCACTTCCTCCACATCGTCCACTTCGTCAATTTCGACCACTTCGTCCATTTCATCCACTTCGTCAAGTTCGTCCACTTCCTCTACTTCGTCAAGTTCGTCCGCCTCCTCCACTTCGTCCACTTCCTCCATCTCGTCCACTTCCTACACTTCCTCAACATCGTTCACTTCCTCCACTTCCTCCACTTCCTCCACTTCATCGACTTCGTCCACTTCGTCCAGTTCTTCCACTTCCTCTTCATCCACATTCTCCACTTCCTCCACTTCCTCCACTTCGTCAACTTTGTCCACTTCGTCCATTTCGTTCACTTCATCAAGTTCGTCCACTTCCTCCACTTCGTCCAGTTCTTCCACTTCCTCCACTTCATCCACATTCTCCACTTCCTCCACTTCGTCAACTTGGTCCACTTCGTCCATTTCGTTCACTTCATCATGTTCGTCCACTTCCTCCACTTAGTCCAGTTCTTCCACTTCCTCCACTTCATCCACACTCTCCACTTCCTCCACTTCGTCAACTTCGTCCACTTCGTCCATTTCGTCCACTTTGTCAAGTTCGTCCACTTCCTCCATTTCCTCAAGTTTGTCCACTTCCTCCATTTCGTCTACTTCCTCCGCTACCTCAACATAGTTCATTTCCGCCATTTCCTGAACTTAATTCACTTCATCCACTTCTTCCACTTTCTCAACTTTGTCCACTTCCTACACTTCCTCCACTTCGTCCATTTCGTCCACTTCGTCCTCTTCGTCGACTTCCACCACTTCCTGAACTTCGTCCACTTCCTACACTTTGTCCACTTCGTCCACTTCGCCAACTTCGTTTACTTCCTCCACTTCCTCCACTTCCTCCACTTCGTCCAAGTCCTCCACTTCTTCCACTTCATCCATTTCCTCCACTTCCTCCATTTCATCCACTTCACCCACTTCCTCCACGTCCACTACGTCCACTTCGTCAAGTTCGTCCACTTCGTCCACTTCCTCTACTTCCTCCACTTCCTACACTTCGTCCACATCCTGCAGTTCCTCCACTTCGTCCACTTCCTCTACTTCCACCAGTTTGTCCACTTTGTCCACTTCGTCAACTTCGTCCATTTTGTCCATTTCGTCCACTTCGTCAAGTTCGTCAAGTTCTTCCACTTCCTCCACTTCGTCCACATTCTCCACTTCCTCCACTTCGTCCACTTCATCAATTTCGTCCATTTCGTCCATTTCGTCCACTTCATCAAGTTCGTCCACTTCCTCCATTTCGTCCACTTCCTCCACTTCCTCAACATCGTCCATTTC
Source organism: Vigna umbellata (assembly GCF_029865625.1). Lineage (NCBI taxonomy): Eukaryota > Viridiplantae > Streptophyta > Magnoliopsida > Fabales > Fabaceae > Vigna > Vigna umbellata. Next base: position 38,601,537 of record NC_142171.1, read on the forward strand.
TTCCACTTCTTCCACTTCATTCACTTCCTCCACTTCGTCAACTTCCTCCACTTCCTTCACTTCGTCCACTTCCTCCACTTCGTCCACTTTGTCCATTTCGTCCACTTCGTCAAGTTCGTTACCTTCACCCACTTCCTCCACCTTGTCCACTTAGTCCACTTCGTCCACTTCCTCCACTTCGTCCACTTCCACCACTTCTTCCACTTCCGCCACTTTGTCCTCTTCCTTAACTTCTTCCACTTCGTCCACTTCGTCAACTTCGTGCACTTCCTCCATTTCGTCCACTTCGTCAAGTTTTTCCACTTCCTCCACTTCCTCCACTTCGTCCACTTCGTCAACTTCCTCCACTTCCTCCACTTCTTCCACTTCCTCCACTTCGTCCACTTCATCCACTTCCTCCACTTCCTCCACTTCGTCCACTTCGTCAACTTCGTCAACTTCGTGAACTTCCTCCACTTCGTCCAGTTCCTCCACTTCGTCCACTTCTTCCACTTCCTCTACTTCCTCCACTTCCTCCACTTCGTCAACTTCCTCCACTTCCTCCACTTCGTCAACTTCGTCCAAGTCCTCCACTTCTTCCACTTCCTCCACTTCCTCCATTTCGTCCACTTCATCCACTCCCTCCACGTCCACTTCGTCCACTTCGTCAAGTTCGTCCACTTCGTCCACTTCGTCAAGTTCATCCACTTCGTTCACTTCCTCTACTTCCTCCACTTCCTCCACTTCCTCCACTTTGTCCACTTCCTCCACTTCCTCCACTTTGTCCACTTCGTCCACTTCGTCCATTTCGTCCATTTCGCCCACCTTGTCAAGTTCATCCAGTTCTTCCACTTCCTCCACTTCGTCCACATTCTCCACTTCCTCCACTTCGTCCACTTCGTCAATTTCGTCCACTTCGTCCAATTCGTCCACTTCATCAAGTTTGTCCACTTCCTCCACTTCGTCAAGTTCGTCCACTTCCTCCACTTAGTACACTTCCTCCAGTTCCTCCATTTCGTCCACTTCCTCAACATCATCCATTTCTCCACTTCCTCCACTTCATTCACTTCGTCCACTTCGTCCACTTCCTCCACTTCGTCCACTTCCTTCATTTCCTCCACTTCGTCACTTCGTCCAATTCGTCCACTTCGTCCACTTCGTCAACTTCTTCCACCTCGTCCACTTCGTCAACCTCGTGCACTTCCTCCACTTCCTCAACATTGTCCACTTCCTGCATTGCCTTCACTTCCTGCACTTCTTCCACTTCGTCAACTTCGTCCACTTCCTCCATTTCGTCCACTTCGTCCATATCGTCCACTTCGTCACTTCGTCCAATTCGTCCACTTCGTCCACTTCGTCAACTTCTTCCACCTCGTCCACTTCGTCAACCTGGTGCACTTCCTCCACTTCCTCAACATTGTCCACTTCCTGCATTGCCTTCACTTCCTGCACTTCTTCCACTTCGTCAACTTCGTCCACTTCCTCCATTTCGTTCACTTCGTCCATATCGTCCACTTCGTCAAGTTTGTCCACTTCCTCCACTTCCACCACTTCCTCCACTTCGTCCACTTCCTCCACTTCCTCCACTTCCTCCACTTCTTCCACTTCCTCCACTTCCTCCACTTCGTGAACTTCGTCAACCTCGTCCATTTCGTCAACTTCCTCCACTTCGTCCAGTTCCTCCACTTCCTCTACTTTGTCAACCTCGTCCATTTCCTCCACTTCCTCCACTTCTTCCACTTCCTCTACTTCCTCCACTTCCTCCACTTCGTCAACTTCCTCCACTTCCTACACTTGCTCCACTTCCTCCACTTCGTCCAAGTCCTCCACTTCTTCCACTTCCTCCATTTCCTCCACTTCCTCCACTTCATCCACTTCGTCCACGTCCACTTCCTCCACTTCGTCAAGTTCGTCCACTTCGTCCACTTCCTCTACTTGCTCCAGTTCCTCCACTTCGTCCACTTCCTGCACTTCCTCCACTTCGTCCACTTCCTCTACTTCCACCAGTTTGTCTACTTCGTCCACTTCGTCAACTTCGTCCATTTCGTCCATTTCGTCCACTTCGTCAAGTTCGTCCAGTTCTTCCACTTCCACCACTTCGTCCACATTCTCCACTTCCTCCACTTCGTCCACTTCCTCAATTTCGTCCATTTCGTCCACTTCATCAAGTTCGTCCACTTCGTCCACTTCCTCCATTTCGTCCACTTCCTCCACGTCCTCAACATCGTCCATTTCTTCCACTTCATTCACTTCCTCCACTTCGTCAACTTCCTCCACTTCCTTCACTTCGTCCACTTCCTCCACTTCGTCCACTTTGTCTATTTCGTCCACTTCGTCAAGTTCGTTCCCTTCCTCCACTTCCTCCACTTTGTCCACTTAGTCCACTTCGTCCACTTCCTCCGCTTCGTCCACTTCCACCACTTCCTCCACTTCGTCAACTTCGTCCATTTCGTCCACTTCGTCAAGTTCGTCCACTTCCTCCACATCCTCCACATTGTGCACTTAGTCCACTTCGTCAACTTCCTCCACTTCGTCCAGTTCTTCCACTTTCTCCACTTCGTCCACTTCCTCCACTTCCTCCACTTCGTCAACTTCATCAACTTCGTCCACTTCGTCAACTTCGTCAACTTGCTCAACTTCGTCCACTTCTTCCACTTCCTCCTCTTCCTCCACTTCCTCCATTTCCTCCACTTCCTCAACATCGTGGATTTCCTCCACTTCCTCCACTTCATTCACTTCATCGACTTCATCCACTTCTTCCACTTCTTCCAGTTCTTCCACTTCGTCAACTTTGTCCACTTCCTCCACTTCCACCACTTCGTCAACTTCGTCCACTTCATCCACTTCGTCCACTTCCTCCACTTCGTCCACTTCCTCCACTTCGTCAACTTCGTCTACTTCGTCCACTTTCTCCACTTCCTCCACATCGTCCACTTCGTCAATTTCGACCACTTCGTCGATTTCATCCACTTCGTCAAGTTCGTCCACTTCCTCTACTTCGTCAAGTTCGTCCACTTCTGCCACTTCGTCCACTTTCTCCATCTCGTCCTCTTCCTCCACTTCCTCAATATCGTTCACTTCCTCCACTTCCTCCACTTCATCCATTTCGTCCACTTCGTCATGTTCTTCCACTTCGTCCACTTCCTCTACTTCGTCCACTTCATCTACTTCGTCTACTTCCTCTACTTCGTCCACTTCCTCCATTTCGTTCACTTCCTTCACTTCCTCAACATCGTCGATTTCGTCCACTTCCTCCACTTTATTCGCTTCGTCCACTTCCTCCACGTCGTCAACTTCGTTCACTACGTCCTCTTCGTCCTCTTCGTCCACTTCGTCCACTTCGTCAAGTTCGTCCACTTTGTCCACTTCCTCCACTTCCTCCACTTCCTCCACTTCCTCCACTTCGTCACTTCGTCCACTTCGTCCACTTCGTCCACTTCCTCCACTTCCTCCACTTCGTCCACATCGTCAACTTCGTCTACTTCGTCCACTTCTTCAACTTCGTCTACTTCGTCCACTTTCTCCACTTCCTCCACATCGTCCACTTCGTCAATTTCGACCACTTCGTCCATTTCATCCACTTCGTCAAGTTCGTCCACTTCCTCTACTCCGTCAAGTTCGTCCACTTCCTCCACTTCCTCCACTTCCTCCATCTCGTCCACTTCCTCCATCTCGTCCACTTCCTACACTTCCTCAACATCGTTCACTTCCTCCACTTCCTCCACTTCATCGACTTCGTCCACTTCGTCAACATCGTCCACTTCCTCCACTTCGTCCAGTTCTTCCACTTCCTCTTCATCCACATTCTCCACTTCCTCCACTTACTCCACTTCGTCAACTTTGTCCACTTCGTCCATTTCGTTCACTTCATCAAGTTCGTCCACTTCCTCCACATCGTCCAGTTCTTCCACTTCCTCCACTTCATCCACATTCTCCACTTCCTCCACTTCGTCAACTTGGTCCACTTCGTCCACTTCGTCAACTTCGTCCACTTCGTCCATTTCGTTCACTTCATCAAGTTCGTCCACTTCCTCCACTTCGTCCAGTTCTTCCACTTCCTCCACTCCATCCACATTCTCCACTTCCTCCACTTCGTCAACTTCGTCCATTTCGTCCACTTTGTCAAGTTCGTCCACTTCCTCCATTTCCTCAAGTTTGTCCACTTCCTCCACTTCCTCCACTTCCTCCATTTCGTCTACTTCCTCCACTACCTCAACATCGTTCATTTCCGCCATTTCCTGAACTTAATTCACTTCATCCACTTCTTCCACTTTCTCAACTTTGTCCACTTCCTACACTTCCTCCACTTCGTCCATTTCGTCCACTTCGTCCTCTTCGTCGACTTCCACCACTTCCTGAACTTCGTCCACTTCCTGCACTTTGTCCACTTCGTCCACTTCGCCAACTTCGTTTACTTCCTCCACTTCCTCCACTTCGTCAACTTCCTCCACTTCCTCCACTTCGTCCAAGTCCTCCACTTCTTCCACTTCATCCATTTCCTCCACTTCCTCCATTTCATCCACTTCATCCACTTCCTCCACGTCCACTTCGTCCACTTCGTCAAGTTCGTCCACTTCGTCCACTTCCTCTACTTCCTCCACTTCCTACACTTCGTCCACTTCCTGCACTTCCTCCACTTCGTCCACTTCCTCTACTTCCACCAGTTTGTCCACTTTGTCCACTTCGTCAACTTCGTCCATTTCGTCCATTTCGTCCACTTCGTCAAGTTCGTCCAGTTCTTCCACTTCCTGCACTTCGTCCACATTCTCCACTTCCTCCACTTCGTGCACTTCATCAATTTCGTCCATTTCGTCCATTTCGTCCACTTCATCAAGTTCGTCCACTTCCTCCATTTCGTCCACTTCCTCCACTTCCTCAACATCGTCCATTTCTTCCACTTCTTCCACTTCATTCACTTCCTCCACTTCGTCAACTTCCTCCACTTCCTTCACTTCGTCCACTTCCTCCACTTCGTCCACTTTGTGCATTTCGTCCACTTCGTCAAGTTCGTTCCCTTCATCCACTTCCTCCACTTCCTCCACCTTGTCCACTTAGTCCACTTCGTCCACTTCCTCCACGTCGTCCACTTCCACCACTTCCTCCACTTCGTCCTCTTCCTTAACTTCTACCACTTCGTCCACTTTGTCAACTTCGTGCATTTCCTCCACTTCCTCAACATCGTCCACTTCCTCCACTTCCTCCACTTCATTCACTTCCTGCACTTCTTCCACTTCGTCAACATCGTCCACTTCGTCCATTTCGTCCACTTCGTCAAGTTCGTCCACTTCCTCTAATCCTCCACATTGTCCACTTCGTCCACTTCGTCAACTTCCTTCACTTCGTCCAGTTCTTCCACTTTCTCCACTTAGTCCACTTCCTCCACTTCCTCCACTTCGTCAACTTCATCAACTTCGTCAACTTGGTCCACTTCCTCCACTTCCTCTACTTCCTCTACTTCCTCCATTTCCTCCACTTCCTCCATTTCGTCCACTTCCTTAACATCGTGGATTTCCTCCACTTCCTCCACTTCATTCACTTCGTCGACTTCATCCACTCCTTCCACTTCTTCCACTTCTTCCACTTCGTTAACTTTGTCCACTTCCTCCACTTCCACCACTTCGTCAACTTCCTCCACTTCCTCCACTTCCTCCACTTCGTCCACTTCCTCCATTTCGTCCACTTCCTTCACTTCCTCAACATCATCGATTTTGTCCACTTCCTCCACTTTATTCACTTCGTCCACTTCCTCCACTCCTTCCACTTGGTCCACGTCGTCAACTTCGTCCACTACGTCCTCTTCGTCCTCTTCATCCACTTCGTCCACTTCGTCCACTTCGTCAAATTTGTCCACTTTGTCCACTTCCTCCACTTCCTCCACTTCGTCCACTTCCTCCACATTGTCCACTTCGTCCACTTCGTCCACTTTGTCCACTTCGTCCACTTCATGCACTTCGTCCACTTCCTCCACCTCGTCCACTTCGTCAACTTCGTCTACTTCGTCCACTTCGTCTACTTCGTCCACTTTCTCCACTTTCTCCACTTCCTCCACATTGTCCACTTCGTCAATTTCGACCACTTCGTCCATTTCGTCCACTTCGTCAAGTTCGTCCACTTCCTCCACTTCGCCAACTTCCTCCATCTCGTCCACTTCCTACACTTCCTCAACATCGTTCACTTCCTCCACTTCCTGCACTTCATCGACTTCGTCCACTTCGTCAAGTTCTTCCACTTCGTCCACTTCCTCTACTTCGTCTACTTCCTCCACGTCGTCCACTTCCTCCACTTCATCAACTTCGTCCACTTCGTCCATTTCGTCGACTTCGTCAAGTTCGTCCACTTCCTCCACTTCGTCAAGTTCGTCCACTTCCTCCACTTCCTACACTTCGTCCACTTCGTCAACATCATCCCTTTGCTCCACTTCCTACACCTCCTCCACTCCATTCACTTCATCCCCTTCTTACTTCGTCAACTTTTTCCACTTCCTCCACTTCCTCAACTTCGTCCACTTCGTTAACTTCGTCCACTTCGTCCATTTCGTCCACTTCGTCAAGTTCGTACACTTCCTCCACTTCCTCCACTTTGTCTATTTCGTGCACTTCGTCAGCTTCGTCAAGTTCGTGAACTTTGTCCACATCGTCCACTTCCTCCACTTCCTCCACTTCATCCATTTCCTTCACTTCCTCCACTTCGTACACTTCCTCCACTTCGTCCACTTCGTCAACTTCGTCCACTTCCTCCACTTCGTCCAGTTCTTCCACTTCCTCTTCATCCACATTCTCCACATCCTCCACTTCCTCCACTTCGTCAACTTCGTCCACTTCGTCCATTTCGTTCACTTCATCAAGTTCGTCAACTTCCTCCACTTCGTCCAGTTCTTCCACTTCCTCCACTTCATCCACATTCTCCACTTCCTCCACTTCGTCAACTTCGTCCACTTCGTCAACTTCGTCCATTTCGTTCACTTCATCAAGTTCGTCCACTTCCTCCACTTCGTCCAGTTCTACCACTTCCTCCACTTCCTCCACCTTCTCCACTTCGTCCACTTCGTCCATTTCGTCCATTTCGTCAAGTCGTCCACTTCCTCCATTTCCTCAAGTTTGTCCACTTCCTCCACTTCCTTCACTCCCTCCATTTCGTCTACTTCCTCCACTACCTCATCATCGTTCATTTCCGCCGTTTCCTGAACTTAATTCACTTCATCCACTTCTTCCACTTTCTAAACTTTGTCCACTTCCTACACTTCCTCCACTTCGTCCATGTCGTCCACTTCGTCCCCTTCGTCAAGTTCGTCCACTTCCTCCACTTCCTCCACTTCGTCCACTTCCTCCATTTCCCCCCCTTCGTCGACTTCCACTACTTCCTGAACTTCGTCCACTTCCTGCACTTTGTCCACTTCGTCCACTTCCTCAACATCGTCCACTTCGTCAACTTTGTCCACTTGCTCCACTTCCTCCTCCACTTCGTCCACTTCGTCAACTTCGCCATCTTCGTCCACTTCGTCCATTTCGTCCACTTCGTCAAGTTCGTCCCCTTCCTCCACTTCCTCCACTTTGTCCACTTCCTCCACTTTGTCCACTTCATCCACTTTGTCCACTTCGTCCCCTTCGTCCACTTCGTCCCCTTCGTCCACTTCGTCAACTTCGTCTCCTTTGTCCACTTCGTCCACTTCCTCTACTTCCTCCACTTCGTCCACTTCTTCCACTAACTCCACTTCGTCCACTTCGTCAAGTTCGTCCACTTCCTCCACTATGTGCACTTCCTCCACTTCCTCCAGTTCGTCCTCTTCCTCCACTTCGTAAACTTCGTCCACTTCGTAAACTTCGTGAACTTCGTCCACTTTGTCAACTTCGTCCACTTCCTCCACTTCGTCCACATTCTCCACTTCCTCCACTTCGTCAACTTCGTCCACTTCGTCCACTTCGTGCATTTCTTCCACTTCGTGCATTTCGTCCACTTCGTCAAGTTCGTCCACTTCCTCCACTTCCTCAAGTTCGTCCACTTACTCCACTTCGTCCACTTCCTCCATTTCGTCTACTTCCTCCACTTCCTCAACATCGTCCATTTCCGCCATTTCCTCAACTTAATTCACTTCATCCACTTCTTCCACTTTGTCAACTTTGTCCACTTCCTACACTTCCTCCACTTCGTCCACTTCTTCCACTTCCCCCACTTCCTCCACTTCGTTCACTTCGTCCACTTCGTCCACTTTGTCAACTTCATCCACTTCGTCCACTTCCTCCATTTTGTCCACTTCCTCCACTTCCTCAACATCGTCCATTTTCTCCACTTCCTCCACTTCATTCACTTCCTCCACTTCGTCTAATTCGTCCACTTCGTCAACTTCGTAAACTTTGTCCACTTCGTCCATTTCGTCCACTTCGTCAAGTTCGTCCACTTCCTCCACTTCCTCCACTTTGTCAACTTCGTCAACTTCATCCTCTTCGTCAACTTCGTCTACTTCCTCCACTTCGTCCAGTTCTTCCACTTCCTCACTTCGTCCACATTCTCCACTTCCTCCACTTCGTCACTTCGTTCACTTCATCCACTTCTTCCACTTCGTGCATTTCGTCCACTTTATCAAGTTCGTCCACTTCCTCCACTTCCTCAAGTTCCTCCAATTCCTCCACTTCCTCCACTTCCTCCACTTCCTCAAGTTCGTCCACTTCCTCCACTTCCTCCATTTCATCTACTTCCTCCACTTCCCCAACATCGTCCATTTTTTCCACTTCCTCAACTTAATTCACTTCTTCCACTTTGTCAACTTTGTCCACTTCCTACACTTTCTCCACTTCGTCCACTTGGTCCATTTGGTCCACTTCCTCCACTTCCTCCACTTCGTCCACTTCGTTCACATTGTCAACTTCGTCCACTTCGTCCACTTCTTCCACTTCGTCCACTTCGTCTAGTTCGTTCACTTCCTCCACTTCCTCCATTTCTTCCACTTACTCCACTTCCTGAACTTCAACCACTTCCTCAGCTTCGTCCACTGTCTCGACTTTGTCGACTTCTTCATCTTCTTCTTCCACTTCGTCCAATTCGTCAACTTCGTCGAGTTCGTCCACTTCGTCCCCTCCGTCCACATCCTCGACTTCCTCTACTTCGTCAACTTCGTCCACTTCCTCCACTTCGTCAAATTTGTCGACTTGCTCCACTTCATCCACTTCGTCCATTTATTCCACTTCGTCAAGTTTGTCCACTTCCTCCACTTCGTCCTCTGCCTCAACATCGTCCATTTCCTCCACTTCCTCCACTTCATTCACTTCCTCCACTTCGTCCACTTCGTCAACTTCTTCAACTTCGTCCACTTCGTCAACTTCGTCCAGTTCCTCCACTTTCTCAAGTTCGTCCACTTCCTCAATTTCCTCCACATCGTCCACTTCCTCCACTTCCTCCATTTCGTCTACTTCCTCCACTTCCTCAACTTAATTCACTTCATCCACTTCTTCCACTTTGTCAACTTTGTCCACTTCCTACACTTCCTCCACTTCTTCCACTTACTCCACTTCCTGAACTTCATCCACTTCCTCAGCTTCGTCCACTGTCTCGACTTTGTCGACTTCTTCATCTTCTTCTTCCACTTCGTCCAATTCGTCAACTTCGTCGAGTTCGTCCACTTCGTCCCCTCGGTCCACATCCTCGACTTCCTCTACTTCGTCAACTTCGTCCACTTCCTCCACTTCGTCAAATTTGTCGACTTGCTCCACTTCATCCACTTTGTCCACTTCGTCCATTTATCCCACTTCGTCAAGTTTGTCCACTTCCTCCACTTCCTCCACTTCGTCCACTGCCTCAACATCGTCCATTTCCTCCACTTCCTCCACTTCATTCACTTCCTCCACTTCGTCCACTTCGTTACCTTCTTCAACTTCGTCCACTTCGTCAAGTTCGTCCAGTTCCTCCACTTTCTCAAGTTCGTCCACTTCCTCAATTTCCTCCACATGATCCACTTCCTCCATTTCGTCTACTTCCTCCACTTCCTCAACTTAATTCACTTCATCCACTTCTTCCACTTTGTCAACTTTGTCCACTTCCTACACTTCCTCCACTTCTTCCACTTCCTCCAATTCATCAACTTCGTCCATTTCGTCCACTTCATCCACTTCGTCCACTTCGTGCATTTCATCAAGTTCGTCCACTTCCTCAAGTTCGTCCACTTCCTCCACTTTCTCCACTTCGTCCAGTTCGTCCACTACCTCCACTTCCTCCATTTCGTCTGCTTCCTCCACATCGTCCATTTCCTCCACTTCCTCAATTTAATTCACTTCAACCACTTCTTCCACTTTGTCAACTTTGTCCACTTCCTCCACTTCCTCCACTTCCTCCACTTCGTCCATTTCGTCCACTTCCTCCACTTCCTCCACTTCCCCCACTTCCTCCACTTCTTCCACTTCGTTCACTTCGTCAACTTCGTCCACTTCTTCCACTTCGTCCACTTCCTCCATTTCCTCCACTTCCTCCACTTCCTGAACTTCGTCCACTTCCTCCACTTGATGCACTTCGTCAACTTCGTCCACTTCGTCAACTTCGCCAACTTCGTCCACTTCGTCCATTTCGTCCACTTCGTCAAGTTCGTCCCCTTCCTCCACTTCCAGCACTTTGTCCACTTCCTCCACTTCCTCCACTTCGTCAAGTTCGTCCACTTCTTCCATTTCCTCCACTTCGTCCACTTCTTCCACTTCGGCCACTTCGTCCACTTCGGCCACTTTGTCCACTTCGTCCACTTCGTCCACATCGTCCACATCGTCTACTTCGTCCACTTCCTCTGCTTCGTCCTCTTCGTCCACTTCGCCCAGTTCGTCCACTTCCTCCACTTCCTCTATTTCCTCCACTTCGTCCACTTTATCAACTTCGTCAACTTCGTCCACTTTGTCAACTTCGTCCACATCCTCCACTACGTCCACTTCTTCCACTTCGTCCACTTTCCCCACTTTGACCACTTCGTCAACTTCGTCCACTTCGTCCTCTTCGTCCACTTCGTCCACTTCGTCAACTTCCTCCACTTCCTCCACTTCCTCCACTTCCTCCACTTCGTCCACATTCTCCACTTCCTCCACTTCTTCAACTTCGTCCACTTCGTCCATTTCGCCCACTTCGTCAAGTTCGTCCACTTCCTCCACTTCTTCAAGTTCATCCACTACATCCACTTCCTGAACTTCGTCCACTTCCTCCACATTCTCCACTGTCTCCACTTCGCCCACTTCGTCCTCTTCGTCCTTTTATTCATCTTCTTCTTCCACTTCGTCCAATTCGTCAACTTCGTCGAGTTCGTCCCCTTCGTCCACTTCGTCAACTTCGTCAAGTTCGTCCCCTTTGTCCGCTTCGTCCACTTCCTCCACTTCGTCCACTTTTTCCACTTCGTCAACTTCATCCACTTCCTTCACTTCCTCAACATCGTCCACTTCCTCCACTTCGTCAACTTTGTCCACTTGCTCCACTTCCTCCACTTCGTCCACTTCGTCAACTTCGCCAACTTCGTCCACTTCGTCCATTTCGTTCACTTCGTCAAGTTCGTCCCCTTCCTCCACTTGCTCCACTTGCTCCACTTCATCCACTTCGTCCACTTCCTCCACTTCCTCCACTTCGTCCACTTCCTACACTTCCTCCACTTCATCCATTTCGTCCACTTCGTCAGGTTCGTCCACTTCCTCCACCTCGTCCACTTTGTCAACTTCGCCAACTTCGTCCACCTCGTCCATTTCGTCCACTTGGTCAAGTTCGTCGCCTTCCTCCACTTCCTCCACTTTGTCGACTTCCTCCACTTCTTCCACTTCGTCAACTTCGTCCACTTATTCCACTTCGTCCACTTCGTCCACGTCGTCAACTTCGTCCACTTCGTCCACTTCGTCCTCTTCGTCCACTTCGTCCAGTTCGTCCTCTTCCTCCACTTCCTCTATTTCCTCCACTTCGTCCACTTTATCAACTTCATCAACTTCGTCCACTTCCTCAACTTGGTCCACCTCCTCCACTTCGTCCAGTTCTTCCACTTCCTCCACTTCGTCCACATTCTCCACTTCGTCAACTTCGTCCACTTCGTCCATTTCGCCCAGTTCATCAAGTTCGTCCACTTCCTCCACTTCCTCCACTTCTTCAAGTTCGTCCACTTCGTCCCCTACCTCCACTTCCTGAACTTCGTCCACTTCCTCAGCTTCGTCCACTGTCTCCACTTCGTCCACGTCGTCCTCTTCATCCTTTTCTTCATCTTCTTCTTCCACTTCGTCCAATTCGTGAACTTCGTCGAGTTCGTCCTTGATGAGAGGGTCGCACCTCCCAACAAAAGTTGTGCATAAAAGAATGCAGTACAGTACTAGGCAGTGACTCCTAGGTCGTCTCTCAAGGACCAAATTTGGTTCAAGTCTCAGGTCAAACACGCAGTGGGGGGGGGGGGGGTTTGTGAAGAATTTTGAATGCAAACAGAAATATAAAAATGGTTTCAATTAAAAATAAAAATTAAATTGATTGGTCACTACTAACATTATAACTAAAGTATCACAACCAAGCAAAATAGACAACACTAAAATGAAAAATGCTTTAATCGAAATAAAATGCAACGTTAAAAGAAATGAAAAGCTCCAGGACACATCCATCACATATGATATAAAAATAGCAATGAAAATAAAACTATATGATTTTATCTCCAACCATGTGCACTGTGAACTTCAAAATGAAAGCAAATGCTAAAATGAATTTTTTTTTTCTCCCCTGGACGTGACCTCTTCACGTGGGTTCTTCCAGCTGCCATTCTCGTACACACCATTCTCTCCTAGTCAATCAACATTTGCTACCTTTCAAAGCTTCCTGAGTGTGCTTCTCCTTTCTCCACGTTTCAGCACACCACATACTCCCATCAATTGAAAAAAAATACTCAGAGAAATAAAAGCAATACTTCACGTGGCAACTGCACCAAGCCGTGACACCACTCTCTCCCCTTTCTACAAAGTCTGAATTCCTAAATTGAAAATGGGTAGCCTTTCTCCGTTGAACGTGTCAACTGCTGCTCTTCTTCCAGCTCCACGTGAATCACCGGCTCCCTTCACACGTCCACGCGCACACCACATTCAATCACCGTGCACACCATTTTTTTGGGCTTCTCTTCCTTGCTCTACCTCACATCAGCTTCTTCCTTCTCAATCAGTCACCGTGCTGCTTCCATCTCATTCTCCTCATTTTTCCAAAACCGAGAGCCCCATTATGAACTTACAGAACAATTAAACCAAGAGAACCAAATTTAAATCTCAGCTTGTGTAAACAACGTGAATTGTAAAGATAAATCCATGCTAGTAAGTTGCAGTGATGAGCTAATTGAGACAAGGGTACATTCCAGATTAATAAGAAAAATAGAACAAGATTCAAGCTAGTGTAAGAAATGAAAATGTATTGCAGCGAGAATGGCATTCGAAGCAAACATATTAATCAGTGAAGTAGAACTAAATGAGTGAGCTAACATGGGAAATATATGAATCCTTATAGGTCCAGCATGAGTAAGACCCAACCGTGTACACTGCTTAAACAAATAGAAGAAATGAATTGCTAAAGGACCAGCAAATGTTCAAAGGTGAAAAGCAGAAAAGAAAGGGTGGCGGCTGGACACCATTTCACGTTACAGCCCCTTCAATCTCCGTTCCCCCAACAAAAGAAACATTCGAGCCAAAAAAAACGGGTCCGTGAGGGTGGCGGCTAGGGCACCCCTCTAAGGACGTGTGTCCTCCCTTTAATAGGGATGGGGTCCACAAATAAAACCCTAGGTCCAAGTCACTAACTTCTAATTTTTGGGTCTACTCTAATTTACCAAAAATTGACCCAAAATATAAGAGTTGATTCAAAAATTCTAAACTACTGAATTACAATTTAATTAATTCAAAATTGTCTGTGTGGAAAGTCTTGAATTTATTCGGCATTCTTCCTGATGTCCCAAAATGTATTTCCGAAATTTTCCTGCACTTCAAAAATGCACTTAATCAGCTCAGAAAACCCAAATTAGCACAATTACAAATTTCCGACCAAATTAAGCAAAATTCGGAAAACGGGGAAATAACAAACAATTAAACACAATTCCCTGGTTTATTCAAGTGCAATAAACTAAATATAATTCAAGAAATAACGACTCATCAAAATAGACCACACTTAGTCTTTTGCACTCCTGGGCAAAACCAAGACGAAAACCAGGGAACTACTCAAACATCAGGGATGTGACACAGACTCGACAGACAGACAACAAAGACTCCAAGGACAGAAACAAAATTACACAGTTCTCCAGGAATCTGGACCAAGAAAAGAAGTAGACAATATCCAACACAGAATCAACCAGAGAAAGCAGATACTCATGAAATTCATCCAAGCAATTCAAACATGGTAAAATAATCAATCAGCTCAAGAGGTGAATCAAAAGCAACAGAACCTCACAGATGCAATATCAGTGTTTCTCTCAAGTGTTTAAGGTAAATTAATGTCACTCAATGCACTCAAGAAAGCAAACACAAATAGACTTGGCAAGCCTCTAATATCAAAACTCAAGCACATACGCATGTTCAAATCAAAAGGTCTTTTCATGGTTGTAATGGGGCCAAGGACAAGGGAGGATATATCTGGATAAGAAGCTACAAACCATAAGGAACAGAGGAGCAATGGGGAACAAGTGTAAACACATTCAAACACACCCACAACCTCTACTTCTATCCTCTTCTTGACTCCATTATTCACAATTATTCACAATTTTTTTTTTTCATTTTTTTACTGTTTTTCTGCTCTCTTTTTTTTCATCCTGTCTCTTTTCTTTTCTTTCTTTTCAAAACTGTAAAAGACAAGATTTACAAAAACAAAACAATAAGAGGAACCAACTAGCCAACTCATAATAATCCCCAAGAAGACCACACTTGTTCCCAAAACACTTCCAAAGCTCCAAAATTCCCTAAGGTTAAGGTAATCATGGTTTTTCACTTAGGGCCAACGTATGAGCTTCGAAACAAAGAAATGAGGAAAGTATAGGCTCGAAAAGGGTTTTCAAAGAATCAGAGCAAGGTGAGCTTATTTGGCTAGAGAGGCTCAAAAAACAAAACTGCCTTTATCACTTCCAAACATGCATATCAATCAAGAATTATCAACAAGAGTCAAGCCAAGGCATATGTGCAAGCAATCAAGAGACATATCACACACAAGAAAGAACATAAAGTGGCTCAAATTCTCACATAGGGTAATTGTCACAATCAATTCGACCTCTCAAAAATCATAATCATCTTCCAAGCAAAGAAAAGCAAAGATTTCAACCAATCAGAGTATCAATGAAGTGGAAGACATATTTACAACCCAAACAAAGTCCAGAAATCAAGAGAAACATGTAAAACTGTACACAAAACAAAACAAAAACTACCTAGAAAAGAAAAAATTTAACACGGAAAACAAAAACTATCAAAGAAAAATCAGAATCTCCCCCAATAGACCACACTTAAACTACACAGTGTCCTCAATGTGTCACAATCAGCAGATCAAACAATCAGAACAGTCAACAGATCATGGACAAGTGCAATAAAAGTAGGGAAAGGGGGAGAAGAGAAAAAGAAAACTCCCCTGATCATGGTGGCAGTTGCCAATTTTGGACTTTCAGGGAGATGTCTTCCACCACAGTATCCAGCAAGAAGGTTTTGAGGACGAACTGCTTCATCCTCCAGATTTGATCTAGCAGGGAGATATCATCCACAGCTGGATTTAAGAAGCAAAGATTGTTGATGAGCAGGTTCAGCTGGTGCCTATTGATCTTGAAGCTTTTGTCAGTGTTAGCACCTTTATTTTCCACTGTGGGTGTTTGTCTATCAAATTCATGTGTACCTCCTGCAACATGGTTAGTGCGATGTGTTTCCAAAGAAATGATATGCAGGGGTATAACACACAATCCCAGTGTAACAGGCTGAACAACAGATATACTCTCAGAACATGAATCAATTTCAAATTCAAAAGCAATATCAACAACAGACTCAGATTCATGTTCAGTGCATGGAGAATAAACATTTGGATGTGATAGCAAAAAGTGGTTCTCATCATGCAGAGAAGGACAATTAAGAACAGACTCATCAACAATATAATCATCAACACACCTATCAACATCATAATCATGCATCGCACAATCATCAACAGAATAATCAATTTGAGGTATGTTTACCTCCACTTCCCTAAAGATTGGAATAGTGGTGGAGGATGAAAATGGTCTACCTGGCTCAAAATTGCTGCTTATACCTGCCTGCTCCTCAAAATACTCATCACTCTCCTCAGGTGCAAGAGTAGGGACATAGGATGATGGGAAAGTAGATGGCACCATAGTAAGTTCATGACTCTTCTCCCCATCTTCTATGTTGATGCCACTATCATCATCATCATCTGGAATCTGAACAGTCTGAAATGGTAACTCTGAATCTTGAGACTGTTCCTCAGTGAGTTGAGTGGCCATCTGCCCTATCTGATCAGTCATACTCTGAATGGCAGCTCCTATTTCTTGTTGGAACTGCATGTTCTCTTGCCTAAACTGAAGGTTCTGCATGGTCATCTGCTCCAACAACTCCTGCAATGTAGGCTCAGAAGTAGAAGGCTGAGGAGTTATTTGGGCAGGAGCATCATATTGCTGACTTTGGTATTGCTGGACTGGTGGAGGCATAAAAGTACTCTGGAATGGTGGTTCTTGATATTGATGCTGTGGAGCATCATACCATCCCAATGTAGGGTCATTCCATCCAAGACCGTTGCTGTAAGCATATTGCACAGGGGAAAATTTGCTCAGAAACTGGTGCTCAAGATATCCCCAATCGATAACGGATCTCAGAGGAAGAGAGTCTTTCCAATCCTTAGCTGCTCCTTGTAATGAATGCGGAAATGCGCTCAAGAAAATGTAATCAAGAGGGACATCTGGAGGCTTCATTGAAGAGCACATGATGTGGAGCTCCTCCAAATGTCTGTGTGGGCATTCTCCTGCAAAACCATGAATCTTAGGCAGCAAATGTATCAGTCCAGGGGTGAGATCGCAATGAAGATCATCCCCCTTAAGTGAAACCGGCTCACAAAGAGCACTCTCATAAATTAGAGGATGAGTCATATTGTTCTCAACATAGAAATCAGCAGAATATGAATTACAATCAGAGTAACATGCAGAAGGAGAATCATAATCAGAGGCACTAGCAAAACAAGCAGTATTCACGAAATCAAAATAGGTAGACATGGAAAAAGAATAATACTAAAAATCACGAAACAAATAAAACACAACACATTTATACATGCAACACACACACACACACACAACAGAACATCACATCACGTCACATCACAACACAAGACAAAACACAACACATACTAACACAACAAAAAGACCTAAGACCGAACCATTGGTCCCCGGCAGCGGCGCCATTTTGATGAGAGGGTCGCACCTCCCAACAAAAGTTGTGCATAAAAGAATGCAGTACAGTACTAGGCAGTGACTCCTAGGTCGTCTCTCAAGGACCAAATTTGGTTCAAGTCTCAGGTCAAACACGCAGTGGGGGGGGGTTTGTGAAGAATTTTGAATGCAAACAGAAATATAAAAATGGTTTCAATTAAAAATAAAAATTAAATTGATTGGTCACTACTAACATTATAACTAAAGTATCACAACCAAGCAAAATAGACAACACTAAAATGAAAAATGCTTTAATCGAAATAAAATGCAACGTTAAAAGAAATGAAAAGCTCCAGGACACATCCATCACATATGATATAAAAATAGCAATGAAAATAAAACTATATGATTTTATCTCCAACCATGTGCACTGTGAACTTCAAAATGAAAGCAAATGCTAAAATGAATTTGTTTTTCTCCCCTGGACGTGACCTCTTCACGTGGGTTCTTCCAGCTGCCATTCTCGTACACACCATTCTCTCCTAGTCAATCAACATTTGCTACCTTTCAAAGCTTCCTGAGTGTGCTTCTCCTTTCTCCACGTTTCAGCACACCACATACTCCCATCAATTGAAAAAAAAATACTCAGAGAAATAAAAGCAATACTTCACGTGGCAGCTGCACCAAGCCGTGACACCACTCTCTCCCCTTTCTACAAAGTCTGAATTCCTAAATTGAAAATGGGTAGCCTTTCTCCGTTGAACGTGTCAGCTGCTGCTCTTCTTCCAGCTCCACGTGAATCACCGGCTCCCTTCACACGTCCACGCGCACACCACATTCAATCACCGTGCACACCATTTTTTTGGGCTTCTCTTCCTTGCTCTACCTCACATCAGCTTCTTCCTTCTCAATCAGTCACCGTGCTGCTTCCATCTCATTCTCCTCATTTTTCCAAAACCGAGAGCCCCATTATGAACTTACAGAACAATTAAACCAAGAGAACCAAATTTAAATCTCAGCTTGTGTAAACAACGTGAATTGTAAAGATAAATCCATGCTAGTAAGTTGCAGTGATGAGCTAATTGAGACAAGGGTACATTCCAGATTAATAAGAAAAATAGAACAAGATTCAAGCTAGTGTAAGAAATGAAAATGTATTGCAGCGAGAATGGCATTCGAAGCAAACATATTAATCAGTGAAGTAGAACTAAATGAGTGAGCTAACATGGGAAATATATGAATCCTTATAGGTCCAGCATGAGTAAGACCCAACCGTGTACACTGCTTAAACAAATAGAAGAAATGAATTGCTAAAGGACCAGCAAATGTTCAAAGGTGAAAAGCAGAAAAGAAAGGGTGGCGGCTGGACACCATTTCACGTTACAGCCCCTTCAATCTCCGTTCCCCCAACAAAAGAAACATTCGAGCCAAAAAAAACGGGTCCGTGAGGGTGGCGGCTAGGGCACCCCTCTAAGGACGTGTGTCCTCCCTTTAATAGGGATGGGGTCCACAAATAAAACCCTAGGTCCAAGTCACTAACTTCTAATTTTTGGGTCTACTCTAATTTACCAAAAATTGACCCAAAATATAAGAGTTGATTCAAAAATTCTAAACTACTGAATTACAATTTAATTAATTCAAAATTGTCTGTGTGGAAAGTCTTGAATTTATTCGGCATTCTTCCTGATGTCCCAAAATGTATTTCCGAAATTTTCCTGCACTTCAAAAATGCACTTAATCAGCTCAGAAAACCCAAATTAGCACAATTACAAATTTCCGACCAAATTAAGCAAAATTCGGAAAACGGGGAAATAACAAACAATTAAACACAATTCCCTGGTTTATTCAAGTGCAATAAACTAAATATAATTCAAGAAATAACGACTCATCAGTCCTCTTCGTCCACTTCGTCCCCTTCATCCACTTCGTCCACTTCCTCCACTTTGTCAACTTCTTCCACTTCCTCCACTTCCTCAACATCGTCCACTTCCTCCACTTCCGTCAACTTTTTCCACTTGCTCCACTTGCTTCACTTTGTCCACTTCGCCAACTTTGCCAACTTCGTCCACTTCGTCCATTTCGTTCACTTCGTCAAGTTCGGCCCCTTCCTCCACTTCCTCCACTTTGTCCACTTCGTCCACTTCATCCACTTCCTCCACTTCGTCCCCTTCGTCCACTTCCTCGACTTCGTCCACTTCGTCCATTTCGTCCACTTCGTCAAGTTCGTCCACTTCCTCCACTTCCTCCATTTCCTCCACTTCCTCCACTTCGTCAACTTCGTCTACTTCCTCCACTTCGTCCAGTTCTTCCACTTCCTCCACTTCGTTCACATTCTCCACTTCCTCCACTTCGTCAACATCGTCCACTGCGTCCACTTCGTCCACTTCGTGCATTTCCTCCACTTCGTCAAGTTCGTCCACTACCTCCACTTCCTCAAGTTCGTCGATTTCCTCCACTTCCTTCACTTCGTCAACTTCCTCCACTTCCTCCATTTCGTCTACTTCCTCCACTTCCTCAACATCGTCCATTTCCTCCATTTCCTCAACTTAATTCACTTCATCCACTTGTTCCACTTTGTCAACTTTGTCCATTACCTCCACTTCGTCCATTTCGTCCACTTCGTCCATTTCGCCCACTTCATCAAGTTCGTCCACTTCCTCCACTTCTTCAAGTTCGTCCACTTCGTCCCCTACCTCCACTTCCTGAACTTCGT
Organism: Vigna umbellata; assembly: GCF_029865625.1. NCBI lineage: Eukaryota > Viridiplantae > Streptophyta > Magnoliopsida > Fabales > Fabaceae > Vigna > Vigna umbellata. The sequence goes on from NC_142171.1 coordinate 38,621,579, forward strand.
CCACTTCCTCCACTTCCTCAGCTTCGTCCACTGTCTCCACTTCGTCCACGTCGTCCTCTTCATCCTTTTCTTCATCTTCTTCTTCCACTTCGTCCAATTCGTGAACTTCGTCGAGTTCGTCCCCTTCGTCCACTTCGTCAACTTCGTCAAGTTCGTCCCCTTCATCCACTTCGTCCACTTCCTCCACTTCGTCAACTTCTTCCACTTCGTCCACTTCCTCCACTTCCTCAACATCGTCCACTTCCTCCACTTCCGTCAACTTTTTCCACTTGCTCCACTTGCTTCACTTCGTCCACTTCGCCAACTTCGCCAACTTCGTCCACTTCGTCCATTTCGGTCACTTCGTCAAGTTCGGCCCCTTCCTCCACTTCCTCCACTTCCTCCACTTTGTCCACTTCGTCCACTTCATCCACTTCCTCCACTTCGTCCCCTTCGTCCACTTCGTCAAGTTCGTCCACTTCCTCCACTTCCTCCATTTCCTCCATTTCCTCCACTTCGTCAACTTCGTCTACTTCCTCCACATCGTCCAGTTCTTCCACTTCCTCCACTTCCTCCACATTCTCCACTTCCTCCACTTCGTCAACATCGTCCACTACGTCCACTTCGTCCACTTCGTGCATTTCCTCCACTTCGTCAAGTTCGTCCACTACCTCCACTTCCTCAAGTTCGTCGATTTCCTCCACTTCCTTCACTTTGTCAACTTCCTCCACTTCCTCCACTTCCTCCATTTCGTCTACTTCCTCCACTTCCTCCACATCGTCCATTTCCTCCATTTCCTCAACTTAATTCACTTCTTCCACTTGTTCCACTTTGTCAACTTTGTCCACTACCTCCACTTCGTCCATTTCGTCCACTTCGTCCACTTCATCAGGTTCATCTGCTTCCTCCACTTCCTCCACTTCGTCTACTTCCTCCACTTCGTTCACTTTGTCAACATCGTCCACTTCGTCAACTTCTTCCACTTCCTCCACTTCCTCCATTTCCTCCACTTCGTCCACTTCCTCCATTTCCTCCACTTCCTCCACTTCCTCCACTTCGTGAACTTCGTCCACTTCGTCCACTTCCTCCACTTCGTCATCTTCGTTTACTTCGTCCACTACCTCAGCTTCGTCCACTGTCTCCACTTCGTCCTCTTCGTCCTATTCTTCATCTTCTTCCTCCACTTCGTCCGATTCGTCAACTTCGTCGAGTTCGTCCCCTTCGTCCACTTCGTCAACATCGTCAAGTTCGTCCCCTTCGTCCACTTCCTCCACTTCCTCCACTTCGTCAACTTCTTCCACTTCGTCAACTTCGTCCAATTCCTCCACTTCTTCAACATCGTCCACTTCCTCCACTTCATCCACTTCCTCCACTTCCTCCACTTCTTCTACTTCATCCACTTCGTCCACTTCTTCCACTTGCTCAACTTCCTCCACATTGTCAACTTCGTCCACTTCTTTCACTTCGTCCACTTCGTCAACTTCGTTCACTTCGTCCACTTCCTCCACTCCCTCATTCCTCCACTTTGTCCACTTCCTCCACTTCCTCCACTTCCTCCACTTCGTGCACGTCGTCCACTTCGTCCATGTCGTCAACTTCGTCCACTTCCTCCACTTCGTCCTCTTCGTCCACTTTGTCCATATCGTCCATTCCGTCCACTTTGTCCACTTCGTCAATTTCGTCCACTTCGTCAAGTTCGTCCGCTTCCTCCACTTCCTCCACTTTCTCCACTTCGTCCATTTCGTCCACTTCCTCCACTTCGTCCTCTTCTTCCACTTCCTCCACTTCCTCCACTTCCTCCACTTCCTCCACTTCCCCCATTTCGTCTACTTCCTCACTTCCTCAACATCGTCCATTTCCTCCACTTCCTCCATTTCGTCTACTTCCTACACTTCCTCCACTTCGTCCACTTCGTCAACCTCGTCCACTTCCACCACTTCGTCAAGTTCTTCCACTTCTTCCACTTCGTCCACATTCTCCACTTCCTCCACTTCGTCAACTTCGTCCACTCCGTCCACTTCGTCCACTTCGTGCATTTCGTCCACTTCGTCAAGTTCGTCCACTTCCTCAAGTTCGTCCACTTCCTCCACTTCCACCACTTCCTCCACTTCCTCCACTTCCTCCACTTCCTCCACTTCCTCCATTTCCTCTAATTCCTCCACTTCCTCAACATCGTCCATTTCCGCCATTTCCTGAACTTAATTCACTTCATCCACTTCTTCCACTTTGTCAACTTTGTCCACTTCCTACACTTCGTCCACTTCGTCAAGTTCTTCCACTTCCTCCACTTCCTCCACTTCCTCCACTTCCTCCACTTCTTCCACTTCCTCCGCTTCCTCCACTTCCTCAACTTCCTCCACTTCCTCCACTTCCTCCACTTCCTCCATTTCCTGCACTTCCTCCACTTCCTCCACTTCCTGAACTTCGTCCACTTCGTCCACTTCGTCCACTTTGTCAACTTCGTTCACTTCGTCCACTTCGTCCACTTCCTCCACTTCCTCAGCTTCGTCCACTGTCTCCACTTCGTCCACTTCGTCCTCTTCGTCCTTTTCTTCAACTTCATATTCCACTTCGTCCAATTCGTCCACTTCGTCGAGTTCATCCCCTTCGTCCACTTGGTCAACTTCGTCCCCTTCATCCACTTCCTCCACTTCGTGAACTTCTTCCACTTCGTCCACTTCGTCAACTTCGTCCACTTCCTCCACTTCCTCAACATCTTCCACTTCCTCCACTTCGTCAACTTCTTCCACTTCGTCCACTTCGTCAACTTCGTCCACTTCCTCCATTTCCTCAACATCGTCCACTCCCTCCCCTTCGTCATATTTGTCCACTTGCTCAACTTGCTCCACTTCGTCAACTTCGCCAACTTCGTCGATTTCGTCCACTTCGTCAAGTTTGTCCCCTTCCTCCACTTCCTCCACTTCGTCTACTTCGTCCACTTCGTCCACTTCGTCCACTTCTTCCACTTCCTCCACTTCGTCCACTTCGTCCACTTCGACCATTTCGACCACTTCGTCCACTTCGTCCACTTCGTCCACTTCTTCCACTTCCTCCACTTCGTCCACTTCGTCCACTTCGTCCACTTCGTCAACTTCGCCAACTTCGTCCACTTCGTCCATTTCGTCCACTTCGTCAAGTTTGTCCCCTTCCTCCACTTCCTCCACTTTGTCCACTTCGTCCACGTCCTCCACTTCGTCCACTTCGTCCACTTCTTCCACTTCCTCCACTCCGTCCACTTCATCCACTTCCTCCACTTCCTCCACCATGTCCAGTTCTTCCACTTCCTCCACATCGTCCACATTCTCCACTTCCTCCACTTCGTCAACTTCGTCCACTACTTTCACTTCATCCACCTCGTGCATTTCTTCCACTTCCTCCACTTCCTCAAGTTCGTCCACTTCCTCCACTTCCTCCACTTTGTCCACTTCGTCCACGTCCTCCACTTCGTCCACTTCGTCCACTTCTTCCACTTCCTCCACTCCGTCCACTTCATCCACTTCCTCCACTTCCTCCACCATGTCCAGTTCTTCCACTTCCTCCACATCGTCCACATTCTCCACTTCCTCCACTTCGTCAACTTCGTCCACTTCGTGCATTTCTTCCACTTCCTCCACTTCCTCAAGTTCGTCCACTTCCTCCACTTCCTCCATTTCGTCTACTGCCTGCACTTCCTCAACATCGTCCATTTCCTCCACTTCCTCAATTTAATTCACTTCAACCACTTCTTCCACTTTGTCAACTTTGTCCACTTCCTCCACTTCGTCCATTTCGTCCACTTCGTCAGGTTCGTCCACTTCCTCCACTTCCTCTACTTCCTCAACTTCCTCCACTTCTTCCACTTCGTTCACTTCGTCCACTTCCTCCACTTCCTCCACTTCCTCCACTTCCTCCACTTCGTCAACTTCCTCCATTTCCTCCACTTCCTCCACTTCCTGAACTTCGTCCACTTCCTCCACTTCGTCCACTTCGTCAACTTCGTTTACTTGGTCCACTTCCTCCACTTCGTCAGCTTTATCCACTGTCTCCACTTCATCCACTTCGTCCTCTTCGTCCTTTTCTTCATCTTCTTCTTCCACTTCGTCCAATTCGTCAACTTCATCAAGTTCATCCCCTTCGTCCACTTCGTCAACTTCGTGAAGTTCGTCCCCTTCGTCCACTTCGTCCACTTCTTCAAGTTCTTCCACTTCGTCCACTTCCTCCACTTCCTTAACATCGTCGTCCCCTTCCTCCACTTTGTCAACTTTGTCCACTTGCTCCACTTCGTCCACTTCGTCCACTTTGTTTACTTCGTGAACTTCGCCAACTTCGTCCACTTCATCCATTTCGTCCACTTCGTCAAGTTCGTCCCCTTCCTCCACTTCCTCCACTTCGTCCACTTCGTCCACTTCGTCCACTTCGTCCACTTCGTCCACTTCGTCCACTTCGTCCACTTCGTCCACTTCGTCCACTTCGTCCACTTCGTCCACTTCGTCCACTTCGTACACTTCCTCCACTTCGTCCACTTCGAAAACTTCGTCAACTTCGTCCACTTCTTCCACTTCGTCAAGTTCTTCCAATTCCTCCACTTCGTCCACATTCTCCACTTCCTCCACTTCGTCAACTTCGTCCACTGCGTCGACTTCGTCCACTTCGTGCATTTCGTCCACTTCGTCAAGTTCGTCCACTTCCTCCATGATAGGCGACGCTCCGAGGAGAAAACGAAACTTGAGAGATCTGGACTCCTCGAGGCCTCCTTGACATCGATGCGCAGCGGAAAGAAGCAGATTTACTCGAGAACCCTAGGTTTCGGGGGATTAATCGGTGAAAACTCTAGGGTTGAAGGTAAGGAAGGATTTAATCGGTGGAGAAGAAGGATTCAACGATTAAATCAATGAAATGGAAAGAAATTATAATTTGACTCAGTAAATGGGTGAAGAACGATGGTGGAAGCAAAGATAGAACTCCAAACAAAGGTTGAATCGGTGCGTAGGTGTGAAAAGGCAAGGACAAGGAAAATCTGAGATATGGATCGGTGGAGATGACTTACGTGAGGATTTGTGATGGTAGATCTGTGAGGAAACGGATTGCTGGAGGAGATGCACTGGAAGAAAGAAGAACGCAAGAGTGATGGTTTATTCTCTCGAATGATTGAGAGAAAAATGATGAGTAGCGTTGGAGTCACAGGCACGCGTGGCAGCGATGTAGGCGCAAGCCACGAGGACGCTAGTAATTGGTGAGATTGGCGTGAGCTGGATGCTACGGAGGAGAGAGAATCTGATAATGGAAAATGAGAGAATGGATGGTGTGAAGGGAAGGTGGCTAGAGGAGATCCTTTGGGATTCTCTAGCTTTGACTTTCAAGGGAATTAATTTCTGGAGTTCTCTCTACAGAAAGTTTAATTCATTATTCTCAAAAGTATCTTACAAGAGGTGGTGACATGTCTATATATAGGACTAAAAGTCCCTCCTATCTAGCACATGCCTAGCACCTTTTACACATGTTTTAATAAAAGTAAAAGAAATCCTACACTGAACTAATTGACCTTGGGCCCCGTGTATCATCCTCTCCCCCTTGGAAAGGATTTGTCCTCAAATCTGATGATGCTTTTGAAGACTTATTTTTGTTGGCTTCACAAGGGTTCCTCCTGGGTCAAATATCCATCTGCAATAAGCATCAAACATATCTCTAATTAGTTTTCTTTGACCCAATAAGATATATAAAAGAATATGTGTAGAAGAAGGTTTCCTAATTTTGAAATTTTTAATTTTAATATAATAAAGAAACCTTTCTTCATTTGAAATTTTATTTGTATCTTGAGTTATTGGTAACCATAAAGGTAACCATAACCCAAGTTGTGACTTTACATGTGTTGAAAGTGATAACATTTTTAAAGATTGAGTGGCAAATTCTTTGAAAGAAAAGTGAAATTTGGGAAATTCAAATATAAATGGAGAAAAGTGAGAGGATAGAAAACCTCCCCTTAAGATTCTAGCTTCTAGTGTAGGAGGATATGTTGCCCTTAGTTGCTCTCTTTTTTTCTTTTCTTCCATTTCTATCCTTTCAACTTCTTCCTTTTCTCTTCTTTGTGCTTCTTTTCTTTCTTTCTTTCTTCTTTTCTCTTCTTCTCTTCCTTCCTCGTCTCTTCTCTCTCTCTCTTCCTCTTTTCTTCTCTCTTTTTCTTCCTCTTTTCTTCTCTCATTTTCTTCCTCTTCTCTTCTCTCTTGCTCTTTTCTTTTCTCTTCTTCTCTTCTTTCTTTTTCTCTTCTCTCTATTTCTTCCTCTTTTCTTCTCTCTTGCTCTCTTCTCTCTCTTTTTAATCTCTCAATTCTATATTTACTTGTCTCTTCCCATAGCCTCTTAAGTTTTTCGAAAAACTCACTTTCCCTATGAGAGAATCCACTTAAATTTTGAATGAATGACTCACCTTCTCTAATAAGTTCTCTCATAAGTTTTAAGTTTCTTTCAATTTCTCGAGGCACAAACTTTCTTCTCATACAAGCTTTCAATTCATTCCAATCATAGATGGGATATTTTCTACCTATCTTAACATGATATTGTCTATCATCCCACCACTCTCTTGCATGCTTTTTAAAACTAGAAGTGTAAAGATTAAGAATATAAGATTCATCATCTTTAGAATAGAAGGATTCATATTTACTTTTTCTCACCATGAATGAATGCATGTCATTAATTTCCTTTTCCCAAGCTAGGTATGTTAATGCACCAATATCATCACCAAAGAATGGAATATTTTCACTAGCTTTTTTATACAAATCATCTTCAATCCTATCAAATTCATAAGATGAACAAGACTTCCTTCTAGCTTTATCATGTTCTCTTTTGATTCCTTTGTAACTAAGTTGCTTATCAAAATTAAAATTCCTAGAAGACTTGTATGAATAACAAAACATCTTTGTTTCTAAAAGTTTTTCTAGTGTAAAAGATATACAAGATTCACACTTAGACAAGTCCCAGGTAAGAGAGGTGAGTCATGAAGACTGCTTAAGTACCAAGTCTTGCCTTGCCAGAAATGTCTTAGGTTACTACTAGTTACCCTTTAAACTAAAATCACTTTTAAAATCAAAGGACACAACTCACAAACAATCACAACAATTAAACACTAATAAATGAGACTTTGCGGACTCTAATGTGACAAGGCTTAGAGTTTAATCCCTTTTAGCCTAAAATCACCCTAAACGTAAGACACTAAAAATTAAACACAAACAAGAAAAGTTTTGCCAAGAGTTGAAAGAGCACCAAGGACTCTTCCAAGACACTTGGACTTTGAATGGCCTTTTACAATGAAATTAAGAAAACTAACAATAGAGCCTATTACAACACCAGATGAAGAAACAATTAAAAAAAAAAAACAGCTATGCTTCAATCCTGGTCCTGATTCAAATCCGCATGAAGAATCTAGTGCTCCACTTTTTGGTTGCTTCTGGACAACGTTGGAATCTCCTAGCTCTTGGTTCAACTCTACAATCACAAATGTACAAAGCTGGATCAGAGAGCTGCTAACAAACCTATTAGAAGAAGGAAGTTACACTTAAATGAGCCTTCCCGTTCTCGGTCTTGTGCAATTGAGACATTGCATAATTCCTATTTGCTCTCAAACTGTTCCAAATATTCTGCACAGTTAATTTTCAACCAAAATCAGCAGGATACTCATTTAATATTATCACTTACATCACTTACAAGCTAAAACAGAATAGCAATTCACAACAAAGGGTAAGTTAGACAACTTCCCTGTTTTGAATGGTTGTTTCTAGCCTGTTTCAAGATCCACACTGAAGTGTTCCTGCTACTGTTTCTTCAATAATATTCTGCTCAACTAATGATTCATTCACATCAGCTCTGCACACCTAAATCTCAACAGAATCCAGCAACAGAATCCAGCACAGTGGATTAAATTCAGATTGGATGTAATTCAATGCAGAAAACTAACCACCTAATTAATTCAGTCACCAAGTCAGAACTGGAATTTTGGTGCTTTAATCACTTCCTAAAACAGGAGAATGCATTGGCAATTAAAAACAAATTGATGCACAACTGATTATGACAAGAGCAACCTTTTCAGAAAACTCAGTGAGTTATACTGGGCAGAGACAATGGACCAAACTAGTCAAGAACAATGTCCTAAACTAATTCAGAAATCAAATAAATGGACAAAGAGTAATGTGAGGCAAATCAGAAATTGACAGTTTTAAAACAGTGTTGTTGCACTTCCAAAAATGCTCATAAAACAATCAGCACATTATTTGCAAATCCTATGCATCTACCAAGTTCCCATAGGTCTTGTCAAATCAGAATCAGCATTCAACATGCTCAATTAAACCATGAAGTCACAGTTCACTTTCAAAACAGTGATTATATCAAGGAATTCAGCAAGCAATGTTTTAAAATAAAATGAATGCAATGACAGTTTATACATTCACAAGTACAAATAGCATCACCAGGAAATCAATAATAAATGAGAACAACAGTTATTTCAGTTGCAGTTGCAACAAATCACAGCTGCTTCATTCTAATTATTCCAACTTCTTTTCCTGCACAATGAACACAGTCAACAAATGGTTAATTGAAACTGAACTCTCTTGCAAATGCCAAGGAATTTTAGGCTAAATTAGCCTTACTAAGCTCACAGCACTGAGGTTTCTCTTTAAAAATTTAAACACTCAAATGAAAATGTAAAAGAGAAATTTTCAGTCTAGGCCAGAGAATCTTGTGGATCACCACCACCTAATATGCTACCATTCACACTTACCTTCTTTCAAATCCCAAAAACCAGAATGGAATCAGATTTCTCAATCAGGAAAATGGCTAAGATAAACAAGGTAATGGAATGACAAAAACAGCAGAGCAACTGACTTGAGATCAGATTAATAAAGCAAATAAAAGATCCAATTATGATTCAGCAGAACATGATTAACATGTGAGAGACAAAACTAGATAACCAACAAATGACAAGCAAGAAACAAAGCTTTTGATCAAAGTGAGCACTCAAATGGAACTTAATGAATAGAGCTAGAACAGATTTTTAAAGCAAGAAAATCAAAACCCACAGCAAGTTGAAACTGAATTCACATGCAGCGTACAGAACTGAATTTTCAAAACTGTTAAATGGAATGCCACAAAGAAACCAGTGTATATGTTTAAATCTGAAATCTGTTTTGAAATTGGTTTCAACTGGATTGTACAGGTCTGAAAAGCTTTTTACATTGAATATATCATATTCATCTTTCTGTATATTTTTTTTTATCACAGATCCTTGCTATTGCTACAATCCAGTCCTCTTGAAATGATCTAATTCACAAGAAAATTCAGCACTGCAGTTCCAACTTGTACAAAAAATTTGAACTTAAAATTTGGGGTTTCAAAGGTGAAATTGCACAAAGGCTGATATAACTCGAATTAAGCTATTGCATCATGTTTGAAATATCAAAACAACTTGTTTTGCTCTGAAGTTGGATGCAGAAAGTAGTAATTCGAAAATTGAACTTGCAATAGCCAATTATGCAATCAAACAGCTCAACTACACCACCAGTTTTAAGTTTTATGGAGTCAATTGACAAATTATTGATGAAAATGACTTTAAAACAGCAATTTGAAGCTTAAACACGACACAAGGAAGTTAATGCAAGATTTCCAGCATGATCTATATGCCAGAACAGATTTTAAAACAAAAAAAACTAGACTCAAACAAGATAATACAGATCGGTCAACTGCAACTTTGATACTATTGGAGTGTTCACAAGATGCCACCAAGCTATTTGCTTCAGCAATTAATGGCTTAAGTGGTGTGCACCTGATACTAACTCATTCAATCATTTTATCACCAAAATAATATGTATTGGCCATGACAATAAACGCAAATCAAAATACACATCAACAGTACGTTAAATCTGAGATTACGGTCACTTTTGCATGCACCCGAGCTCACAATGAAGGTATCATAGCTCATATGGTGTATAGCCACTGATCATATATTCCAGAATCTCAGAAAAACTCAACACAGCTTTGAACACAAAATTTATGACATTTTAAGCAATTAAACATGACTGTAAACATGACAGAATATGATTCATCAATGAAAATGACTCAACAAAAATTTGGACCGATTAAGATGATGAAAGACACAACCAAAACAAGGTTAGCATACAAGAAATGACTCAAGCAGAAACCTAATGAACAGATCAAGACCAAAAACACATGAATCAACACAAGACAGAGAAGGAATCATAATGAACAACACGAATATTGAAGAGATTCAACACGAATGAATAAGATCAAGACAGAATCGAAACAACTCGTGAATTTCATAACAACGCAAGAAACTTAAACTCAGATCAGAGACGCGAATCAATGGAGAGATACTTAGCTTTCGAAGCGCGGAGAACCTGAGCTCTGATTACCACTTGATAGGCGACGCTCCGAGGAGAAAACGAAACTTGAGAGATCTGGACTCCTCGAGGCCTCCTTGACATCGATGCGCAGCGGAAAGAAGCAGATTTACTCGAGAACCCTAGGTTTCGGGGGATTAATCGGTGAAAACTCTAGGGTTGAAGGTAAGGAAGGATTTAATCGGTGGAGAAGAAGGATTCAACGATTAAATCAATGAAATGGAAAGAAATTATAATTTGACTCAGTAAATGGGTGAAGAACGATGGTGGAAGCAAAGATAGAACTCCAAACAAAGGTTGAATCGGTGCGTAGGTGTGAAAAGGCAAGGACAAGGAAAATCTGAGATATGGATCGGTGGAGATGACTTACGTGAGGATTTGTGATGGTAGATCTGTGAGGAAACGGATTGCTGGAGGAGATGCACTGGAAGAAAGAAGAACGCAAGAGTGATGGTTTATTCTCTCGAATGATTGAGAGAAAAATGATGAGTAGCGTTGGAGTCACAGGCACGCGTGGCAGCGATGTAGGCGCAAGCCACGAGGACGCTAGTAATTGGTGAGATTGGCGTGAGCTGGATGCTACGGAGGAGAGAGAATCTGATAATGGAAAATGAGAGAATGGATGGTGTGAAGGGAAGGTGGCTAGAGGAGATCCTTTGGGATTCTCTAGCTTTGACTTTCAAGGGAATTAATTTCTGGAGTTCTCTCTACAGAAAGTTTAATTCATTATTCTCAAAAGTATCTTACAAGAGGTGGTGACATGTCTATATATAGGACTAAAAGTCCCTCCTATCTAGCACATGCCTAGCACCTTTTACACATGTTTTAATAAAAGTAAAAGAAATCCTACACTGAACTAATTGACCTTGGGCCCCGTGTATCACTCCACTTCCTCCACTTCGTCCACTTCCTCCACTTCGTCCACTTCCTCCACTTCCTCCATTTCGTCTACTTCCTCCACTTCCTCAACATCGTCCATTTCCGCCATTTCCTGAACTTAATTCACTTCATCCACTTCTTCCACTTTGTCAACTTTGTCCACTTCCTACACTTCGTCCACTTCGTCGAGTTCTTCCACTTCGTCGAGTTCTTCCACTTCCTCCACTTCCTTCACTTCCTCCACTTCGTCCACTTCTTCCACTTCCTCCACTTCGTCCACTTCGTCCACTTCCTCCATTTCCTGCACTTCCTCCACTTCCTACAGTTCCTGAACTTCGTCCACTTCATCAACTTCGTTCACTTCGTCTACTTCCACCACTTCCTCCACTTCCTCAGCTTCGTCCACTGTCTCCACTTCATTCACTTCGTCCTCTTCGTCCTTTTCTTCAACTTCATCTTCCACTTCGTCCAATTCGTCCACTTCGTCGAGTTCATCCCCTTCGTCCACTTGGTCAACTTCGTCTACTTCGTCCCCTTCATCCACTTCCTCCACTTCGTGAACTTCTTCCACTTCGTCCACTTCGTCAACATCGTCCAATTCCTCCACTTCCTCAACATCGTCCACTTCCTCCACTTCGTCAACTTTGTCCACTTGCTCCACTTCCTCAACTTCGTCCACTTCGTCAACTTCGCCAACTTCGTCCACTTCGTCCATTTCATCCACTTCGTCAAGTTTGTCCCCTTCCTCCACTTCGTCCACTTTGTCCACTTCCTCCACTTCGTCCACTTCGTCCACTTCTTCCACTTCATCCACTTCGTCCACTTCGTCCACTTCGTCCACTTCGTCCACTTCCTCCACTTCGTCCACTTCCTCCACTTCGTCCACTTCGTCAACTTCGTCAACTTCGTCTACTTCGTCAACTTCGTCCACTTCGTCCACTTCGTCCACTTCCTCCACTTCGTCCACTTCCTCCACTTCCTCCACCACGTCCAGTTCTTCCACTTCCTCCACTTCGTCGACATTCTCCACTTCCTCCACTTCGTCAACTTTGTCCACTGCGTTCACTTCGTCCACTTCGTGCATTTCGTCCACTTCCTCCACTTCCTCAAGTTCGTCCACTTCCTCCACTTCCTCCATTTCGTCTACTTCCTCCACTTTCTCAACATCGTCCATTTCCTCCACTTCCTCAATTTAATTCACCTCAACCACTTCTTCCACTTTGTCAACTTTGTCCACTTCCTCCAATTCGTCCACTTCGTCCATTTCGTCCACTTCGTCAGGTTCGTCCACTTCCTCCACTTCCTCCACTTCTTCTACTTCTTCCACTTCCTCCACTTCCTCCACTTCGTCCACTTCTTCCACTTCGTCCACTTCGTCCACTTCGTCCACTTCTTCCACTTCCTCCACTTCCTCTACTTCGTCAACTTCCTGTATTTCCTCCACTTCCTCCACTTCCTGAACTTCGTCCACTTCCTCCACTTAGTCCACTTCCTATACTTCCTCAGCTTCGTCCACTGTCTCCACTTCGTCCTCTTCGTCCTTTTCTTCATCTTCTTCTTCCACTTCGTCCAATTCGTCAACTTCATCGAGTTCACCCACTTCGTCCACTTCGATAACTTCGTGAAGTTCGTCCCCTTCGTCCACTTCGTCCACTTCCTCCACTTCGTCAACTTCGTCCACTTCGTCCACTTCGTGCATTTCGTCCACTTCGTCAAGTTCGTCCACTTCCTCCACTTCCTCAAGTTCGACCACTTCCTCCACTTCCTCCACTTCGTCCACTTCCTCCATTTCGTCTACTTCCTCCACTTCCTCAACATCGTCCATCTCCGCCATTTCCTGAACTTAATTCACTTCATCCACTTCTTCCACTTTGTCAACTTTGTCCACTTCCTACACTTCCTCCACTTCTTCCACTTCCCCCACTTCCTCCACTTCGTTCACTTCGTCCACTTCGTCCACTTCGTCCACTTTGTCAACTTCATCCACTTCCTCCACTTCATTCACTTCCTCCACTTCGTCTAATTCGTCCACTTCGTCAACTTCGTAAACTTTGTCCCTTTTGTCCATATCGTCCACTTCGTCAAGTTCGTCCACTTCCTCCACTTTGTCCATTTCTTCCACTTCGTCCACTTCCTCCACTTCGTCCACTTTGTCAACTTCGTCAACTTCGTCAACTTCGTCCTCTTCGTCAACTTCGTCGACTTCCTCCACTTCGTCCAGTTCTTCCACTTCCTCCACTTCGTCCACATTCTCCACTTCCTCCACTTCCTCAACATCGTCGTCTCCTTCCTCCACTTTGTCAACTTTATCCACTTCCTCCACTTCGTCTACTTCGTCAACTTCGCCAACTTCGCCAACTTCGTCCACTTCATCCATTTCGTCCACTTCGTCAAGTTCGTCCCCTTCCTCCACTGCCTCCACTTTGTCCACTTCGTCCACTTCGTCCACTTCGTCCACTTCTTCCACTTCCTCCACTTCGTCCACTTCGCCCACTTCGTCCACTTTGTCCACTTCGTCCACGTCGTCAACTTCGTCCACTTCCTCCACTTTCGCCACTTCGTCCTCTTCGTCCAGTTCGTCCACTTCCTCCACTTCCTCTATTTCCTCCACTTCGTCAATTTCGTCCACTTTCTCCACTTCGTCCAGTTCTTCCACTTCCTCCACTTCCTCCACATTCTCCACTTCCTCCACTTCTTTAAGTTCGTCCACTTCGTCCACTACCTCCACTTCCTGAACTTCGTCCACTTCTTCCACTTCCTCAGCTTCGTCCATTGTCTCCACTTCGTCCACTTCGTCATCTTCGTCCTCTTCGTCCTTTTCTTCATCTTCTTCTTCCACTTCGTCCAATTCCTCAACTTCGTCGAATTTGTCCCCTTCGTCCACTTCTACAACTTCATCCAGTTCGTCCCCTTCATCCACTTCCTCCTCTTCGTCCAATTCGTCAACTTCTTCCACTTCGTCCACTTCGTCAACTTCGTCCACTTCCTCCACTTCCTCAACATCATCCACTTAGTCCACCTCGTCAACTTTAACCACTTGCTCCACTTTGTCCACTTCGTCAATTTCTCCAACTTCGTCCACTTCGTCCATTTCGTTCACTTCGTCATGTTCGTCCCCTTCCTCCACTTTGTCTACTTCGTCCACTTCGTCCACTTCGTTCACTTCTTCCACTTCCTCCACTTTGTCCACTTTGTCCATTTCGTCCACTTCGTCAAGTTCGTCCACTTCCTTCACTTCCTCCACTTCCTCCACTTCCTCCACTTCGTCCACTTTGTCCACTTCGGCCACTTCGTCAACTTCGTCCACTTCCTCCATTTCGTCCAGTTCTTCCACTTCCTCCAGCTCTTCCACTTCCTCCACTTCCTCCGCATTTTCCACTTCCTGCACTTCGTCAAATTCGTCCACTGCGTCCACTGCGTCCACTTCGTCCACTTCGTCAACTTCGTCCCCTGTGTCTACTTCGTGCATTTCGTTCACTTCGTGCATTTCGTCCACTTCGTCACGTTCGTCCACTTCCTCCACTTCCTCAAGTTCATCCACTGCGTCCACTTCCTCCACTTCCTCCATTTCGTCTCTTTCCTCCACTTCCTCCACTTCCTCAACATCGTCGTCTCCTTCCTCCACTTTGTCAACTTTATCCACTTGCTCCACTTCGTCCACTTCGTCCACTTCGTCTACTTCGTCAACTTTGCCAACTTCGCCAACTTCGCCAACTTCGTCCACTTCATCCATTTCATCCACTTCGTCAAGTTCGTCCCCTTCCTCCACTTCCTCCACTTTGTCCACTTCGTCCACTTCGTCCACTTCTTCCACTTCCTCCACTTCGTCCACTTCGCCCACTTCGTCCACTTTGTCCACTTCGTCCACGTCGTCAACTTCGTCCACTTCCTCCACTTTCGCCACTTCGTCCTCTTCGTCCAGTTCGTCCACTTCCTCCACTTCCTCTATTTCCTCCACTTCGTCAACTTCGTCCACTTTCTCCACTTCGTCCAGTTCTTCCACTTCCTCCACTTCCTCCCCATTCTCCACTTCCTCCACTTCTTTAAGTTCGTCCACTTCGTCCACTACCTCCACTTCCTGAACTTCGTCCACTTCTTCCACTTCCTCAGCTTCGTCCATTGTCTCCACTTCGTCCACTTCGTCATCTTCGTCCTCTTCGTCCTTTTCTTCATCTTCTTCTTCCACTTCGTCCAATTCGTCAACTTCGTCGAATTTGTCCCCTTCGTCCACTTCTACAACTTCATCCAGTTCGTCCCCTTCGTCAACTTCCTCCACTTCGTCCAATTCGTCAACTTCTTCCACTTCGTCCACTTCGTCAACTTCGTCCACTTCCTCCACTTCCTCAACATCGTCCACTTAGTCCACTTCGTCAACTTTAACCACTTGCTCCACTTTGTCCACTTCGTCAATTTCGCCAACTTCGTCCACTTCGTCCATTTCGTCCACTTCGTCATGTTCGTCCTCTTCCTCCACTTCCTCCACTTTGTCCACTTCGTCCACTTCCTCCACTTCGTTCACTTCTTCCACTTCCTCCGCTTCGTCCACTTCGTCCATTTCGTCCACTTCGTCAAGTTCGTCCACTTCCTTCACTTCCTCCACTTCCTCCACTTCCTCCACTTCGTCCACTTTGTCCACTTCGGCCACTTCGTCAACTTCGTCCACTTCCTCCATTTCGTCCAGTTCTTCCACTTCCTCCAGTTCTTCCACTTCCTCCACTTCCTCCACATTTTCCACTTCCTGCACTTCGTCAAATTCGTCCACTGCGTCCACTTCGTCCACTTCGTCAACTTCGTCCCCTGTGTCCACTTCGTGCATTTCGTTCACTTCGTGCATTTCGTCCACTTCGTCAACTTCCTCCACTTCCTCCACTTCCTCCATTTCGTCTACTTCCTCCACTTCCTCAACATCGTCCATTTCCTCCACTTCCTCAACTTAATTCACTTCATCCACTTCTTCCACTTTGTCAACTTGTCCACTTCCTACACTTCGTTCACTTCATCCATTTCATCCACTTCGTCCACTTCGTCAGGTTCCTCCACTTCCTCCACTTCGTCCACTTCGTTCACTTCGTCAACTTCATCCACTTCTTCCACTTTGTCCACTTCTTCCACTTCCTCCAGTTCGTCCACTTCCTCCATTTCCTCCACTTCCTCCGCTTCCTCAACTTCCTGAACTTTGTCCACTTCCTCCACTTCCTCCACTTCGTCCACTTCCTCAACTTTGTCCACTTGCTCAACTTCCTCCACTTCGTCAACTTCGCCAACTTCGTCCATTTCGTCCACTTCGTCAAGTTCGTCCCCTTCCTCCACTTCCTCCACTTTGTCCACTTCCTCCACTTCCTCCACTTCGTCCACTTCGTCCACTTCGTCCACTTCGTCCACTTCATCCACTTCGTCCACTTCTTCCACTTCTTCGACTTCGTCCACTTCGTCCACTTCGTCCAATTCCTCCACTTCGTCCATTTCGTCCACTTCGTCAAGTTCGTCCACTCCTGCACTTCCTCCACTTCCTCCACTTTCCACTTCCTCCACCTCCTCTACCTCCTCCACTTCGTCCACTTCGTCCCCTTCGTCAAATTCTTCCACTTCGTCGACTTCTTCCACTTCCTCCACTTCGTCAAGTTCGTCCACTTCCTCAAGTTCGTCTACTTCCTCCACTTCCTCCACTTCGTCAACTTCCTCCATTTCGTCTACTTCCTCCACTTCCTCAACATCGTCCATTTCCTCCATCTCCTCAACTTAATTCACTTCATCCACTTCTTCCACTTTGTCAACTTTGTCCACTTCCTACACTTCCCCCACTTCGTCCACTTCGTCCACTTCGTCAGGTTCATCTACTTCCTCCACTTCCCCCACTTCCTCCACTTCGTCCACTTCGTTCACTTCGTCAACATCGTCCACTTCGTCAACTTCTTCCACTTCCTCGACTTCCTCCACGTCCTCCACTTCCTTCATTTCCTCCACTTCGTCCATCTCCTTCACTTCCTCAAATTCCTTGACTTCGTGAACTTCCTCCACTAGCTCCACTTCCTCCACTTCTTCATCTTCTTCCACTTCGTCCGATTAGTCAACATCGTCGAGTTCGTCCCCTTCGTCCACTTCGTCAACTTTGTCAAGTTCGTCCCCTTCGTCCACTTCCTCCACTTCGTGAACTTCTCCACTTCGTCCACTTCGTCAACTTCGTCCACTTCCTCAACATCGTCCACTTCCTCCACTTCGTCAACGTTGTCCACTTGCTCCACTTCCTCCACTTCATCCACTTCATCAACTTCGCCAACTTCGTGCACTTCGTCCATTTCGTCAAGTTCGTCCCCTTCCTCCACTTCTTCCACTTTGTCCACTTCGTCCACCTCCTCCACTTCGTCCAGTCCTTCCACTTCATCCACTTCGTCCACTTTGTCTACTTCTTCCACTTGCTCAACTTCCTTCACTTTGTCAACTTCGTCCACTTCGTCCATTTCTTTGACTTCGTCCACTTCCTCCACTTCCTCCACTTCCTCCACTCACTCATTCCTCCACTTTGTCCACTTCCTCCACTTCGTCCACATCGTCCACGTCGTCCACTTCGTCCATGTCGTTAACTTCGTCCACTTCGTCCTCTTCGTTCACTTTGTCCACTTCGTCCATTTCGTCAACTTTGTCAAGTTCGTCCCCTTCCTCCACTTCCTTCACTTTCTCCACTTCGTCCACTTCGTCCACTTCGTCCACTTCGTCCACTTCGTCTACTTTGTCCACTTCGTCCACTTTGTCCACTTCGTTCACGTCGTCAACTTCGTCCACTTCGTCCACCTCGTCCTCTTCATCCAGTTCCTCCACTTCCTCCACTTCCTCCACTTCCTCCACTACCTCCACTTCGTCCAGTTCTTCTACTTCCTCCACTTCGTCCACATTCTCCACTTCCTCCACTTCATCAACTTCCTCCACTTCGTCCATTTCGCCCACTTCATCAAGTTCGTCCACTTCCTCCACTTCTTCACGATCGTCCACTTCGTCCACTACCTCCACTTCCTGAATTTCGTCCACTTCATCCTCTTCCTCCATTTCGAATACTTCCTCCACTTCCTCAACATCGTCCATTTCCTCCATTTCGTCCACTTCATTCACTTCATCCACTTCTTCCACTTCGTCAACGTTGTCCACTTCCTCCACTTCGTCCACTTCGTCCATTGCTTCCACTTCCTCTGCTTCCTCCATTTCGTCCACTTCCTCCACTTCGTGCACGTCGCCAACTACGTCCACTTCCTCCATTTCGTTCACTTCCTCCACTTCTTCCACTTGCTCAACTTCCTCCACTATGTCAACTTCGTCCTCTTCATCCACTTCGTCAACTTCGTTTACTTCGTCCACTTCTTCCACTCCCTCATTCCTCCACTTCGTCCACTTCCTCCACATCCTCCAATTTGTCCACTTCCTCCACTTCCTCCACTGCCTCCACTTCCTCCACTTCCTCCACTTCTTCCACTTCCTCCACTTCCTCCACTTCGACCACTTCGTCCACCTCCTCCATTTTGTCCATGTCCTCAACTTCGTCCACTTCTTCAACTTCGTCCACTTCCTCCACTTCATCCACTTCGTCAACTTCGTCCATTTCGTCCACTTCGTCAAGTTCGTCCACTTCCTCCACTTCTTCCACTTCGACCACTTCGTCCACCTCCTCCATTTTGTCCACGTCCTCAACTTCGTCCACTTCTTCAACTTCGTCCACTTCGTCCACTTCATCCACTTCGTCAACTTCGTCCATTTCGGCCACTTCGTCAAGTTCGTCCACTTCCTCCACTTCCTCCACTTCCTCCACTTCGTCCACGTCGTCAACTTCTTCCACTTCGTCCACTTCGTCCTCTCGTCCACTTCGTGCTCTTCGTCCACTTCATCCACTTCGGCCACTTCGTGAGCTTCCTTCACTTCCTCCACTTTGTCCACATCTTCCACTTCGTCCACTTCGTCAACTTTGTCAACTTCCTCCACGTCCTCCACTTCGTCCACTTCTTCCATTTCCTCCACTTCGTCCACTTCCTCCAACTTCCTCCACATCTTCCACTTCCTCCACTTCGTCTACTTGGTCCACTTCCTCCACTTCTTCAACTTCGTCCACTTCCTCCACTTCGTCCACTTCGTCAACTTCGTCCACTTCGTCCATTGCGTCCACTTCGTGAAGTTCCTCCACTTCCTCCACTTCCTCTACTTCCTCCACCTCCAACACTTCGTCCACTTCGTCCACTTCGTCCACTTCGTCAACTTCCTCAACTTCCTCCACTTCCTCCACTTCCTCCACTTCGTCCACTTCTTCCACTTCGTCCACTTCGTCCACTTCCTCTACTTCCTCCACTTCGTCCACTTCGTTAACTTCGTCAACTTCTTCAACTTCGTCCACTTCGTCCACTTCCTCCACTTTGTCCAGTTTTTCCACTTCCTCCACTTCGTCCACATTCTCCACTTCCTCGACTTTGTCCACTTCGTCTATTATGTCCACTTCCTCCACTTCCTCCACTTCGTCCACTTCGTCCACTTCCTCCACTTTGTCCAGTTTTTCCACTTCCTCCACTTCGTCCACATTCTCCACTTCCTCGACTTTGTCCACTTCGTCTATTATGTCCACTTCCTCCACTTCCTCCACTTCGTCCACTTCTTCCACTTCTTCCACTTCTTCCACTTCCTCCACTTCCTCCACTTCCTCTACTTCCTCAACTTGGTCAACTTCGTTAACTTCGTCAACTTCGACCACTTCGTCAACTTCGTCCACTTCGTCAACTTCGTCCACTTCCTCCACTTTGTCCAGTTCTTCCACTTCCTCCACTTCGTCCACATTCTCCACTTCCTCCACTTCGTCCACTTCGTCCATTTCGGCCACTTCATCAAGTTCGTCCACTTCGTCCCCTTCCTCCACTTGGTCAAGTTCGTCCACTTCGTCCACTTCGTCCACTTTGTCCACTTCCTCCACTTCCTCAACATCGTCCATTTCCTCCAATTCCTCCACTTCATTCACTTCTTCCACTTTGTCCACTTTGTAAACTTCGTCCACTTCGTCCACTTCGTCAACTTCGTCCACTTCGTCCATTTTGTCTACTTCGTCAAGTTCGTCCACTTCCTCCACTTCCTCCAGTTTGTCCACTTCGTCCACTTCTTCCACTTCCTTCACTTCGTCCACTTCCTCCACTTCGTCCACGTCCTCAACTTCGTCCACTTCTTCAACTTCGTCCACTTCCGCCACTTCATCCACTTCCTCAACTTCGTCCACTTCGTCCATTTCGTCAACCTCGTCAAGTTCGTCCACTTCCTCCACTTCCTCCACTTCCCCCACTTTGTCCACTTCCTCCACTTCCGCCACTTCCTCCAGTTCCTCCACTTCTTCCACTTCCTGCACTTCCTCCACTTCGTCCACTTCCTCCACTTCCTCCATGTCGTCAACTTCGTCCACTTCGTCCACATCCTGCACTTCCTCCCCTTCGTCCACTTCGTCCACTTCGTCAAGTTCGTCCACTTCGTCCACTTCCTCTACGTCCTCCACTTGCTCAACTTCCTCCATTTCCTCCACTTCGTCCACTTCCTCCATTTCATCCCCTTCCTCCACTTCCTCCACTTCCTCCACGTCGTCAACTGCGTCCACTTCCTCCACTTCCTAAGCTTTGTCCACTTCGTCCTCCTCGTCTCACTTCGTCCACTTCGTCAACTTCGTCCACCTTGTCCACTTCGTCAACTTCGTCCATTTCGTTTACTTCGTCCACTTCCTCCACTTCCTCCACTTCCTCCACTTTGTCCACTTTGTCCACTTCGTCCACTTCCTCCACTTCGTCCACTTCCTCCACTTCCTCCACTTTGTCCACGTCGTCAACTTCGTCCACTTCCTCCACTTCCCCCACTTCATCCACTTCGTCCACGTCGTCAACTTCGTCCACTTCGTCCATTTCGTCAACTTCGTCAACTTCGTCCACTTCCTCCACTTCGTCCAGTTCCTCCACTTTGTGCACTTCGTCCACTTCGTCCACTTCTTCCACTTCCTCAACTTCTTCCACTTCGTCCACTTCGTCCACGTCGTCAACTTCGTCCACATCCTCCACTTCATCCACTTCGTACACTTCTTCAAGTTCGTGCACTTCGTCCACTTCGTCAAATTCGTCCACTTCGTCCACTTCCTCTACTTCCTCCACTTCCTCCACTTCGTCCACTTCCTCAATTTCCTCCACTTCCTCCATTTCATCCCCTTCCTCCACTTCCTCCACGTCGTCAACTGCGTCCACTTCGTGCACTTTGTCCACTTGGTCCACTTCATCAACTTCGTTAACTTCGTCCACTTCCTCCACTTCCTAAGCTTCGTCCACTTCCTCCACTACGTCCACTTCGTCCTCTTCGTCCACTTCTTCATCTTCTTCTTCCATTTCGTCCACTTCAACCAATTCGTCAACTTCGTCAACTTCGTCCCCTTCGTCCAGTTCGTCAACTTCGTCAAGTTCGTCCCCTTCGTCCACTTCGTCAACTTCTTCTACTTCGTCCACTTCGTCCAGCTCGTCCACTTCCACCTCTTACTCAACATCGTCCACTTCCTCCACTTCGTCCCCTTCATTCACTTCCTGCACTTCTTCCACTTCGTCAACCTTGTCGACTTCCTCCACTTCGTGCAATTCGTCCACTTCATCCACTTCGCCAACTTCGTCCACTTCCTCCATTTCGTCCACTTCGCCAAGTTCGTCAACTTCCTTCACTTCCTCCACTTTGTCCACTTCGTCCATTTCGTCAACTTCGTCAACTTCCTCCACGTCCTCCACTTCGTCCACTTCTTCCACTTCCTCCACTTCGTCCAGTTCCTCCACTTCCTCCACTTTGTCCACTTCGTCAACTTTGTCCACTTCCTCCACTTTGTCCACTTCCTCCACCTTTTCCACTTCCTCCACTTTGTCCACTTCATCCACTTCGTCAACTTCGTCCACTTCCTCCACTTCTTCAAGTTTTTCCACTTCCTCCATTTCTTCCACATTCTCCACTTCGTCCACTACCTCAAGTTCGTTCACTTCGTCCACTTCCTCTCCACTTCGTCCACTTCCTCTCCACTTCCCCCACTTCGTCCACTTCTTCCACTTCCTCCACTTCGTCTACTTCCTCCTCTTCCTCTACTTCTTCAACTTCGTAACCTTTGTTCACTTCCTCCACTTCCTCCAGTTCCTCCACCTCCTCCACTTCCTCCACTTCGTCAGCTTCGTCAACTTCATCAACTTCCTACACTTCGTCCACTTCTTCCACTTCGTCCACTTCGTCCACTTCCTCTACTTCCTCCACTTTGTCCACTTCGTTAACTTCGTCAACTTCGTCCACTTCGTCAACTTCGTCCACTTCCTCCACTCTGTCCAGTTCTTCCACTTCGTCCACTTCGTCCACTTTGTCCACTTCGTCCACTTCGTCCACTTCGTCCACTTCGTCCACTTCGTCCACTTCGTCCACTTCCTCCACCTCCTCCACTTCGTCCACTTAATCCACTTCGTCATCTTCATCAACTTCCTCCATTTCGTCCACTTCGTCCACTTCTTCCACTTCGTCCACTTCCTCTACATCCTCCACTTCGTCCACTTCGTTAACTTCGTCAACATCGTCAACTTCGTCCACTTCCTCCACATTCTCCACTTCCTCCACTTCCTCCACTTCGTCTACTTCGTCCACTTCGTCAACATCCTACACTTCGTCCACTTCGTCCACTTCATCCACTTCGTCCACTTTGTCCACTTCGTCCACTTCTTCCACTTCGTCCACTTTGTCCACTTCCTCTACTTTCTCAACTTCGTCCACTTCGTTAACTTCGTCAACTTCGTCCACTTCGTCAACTTCGTCAACTTCATCCCTTCGTCAACTTTGTTCACTTCGTCCACTTTGTCCAGTTCTTCCACTTCCTCCACTTCGTCCACATTCTCCACTTCCTCCACTTCGTCCACTTCGTCCTCTTCGTCCATTTCGGCCACTTCATCAAGTTGTCCCCTTCCTCCACTTCGTCAAGTTCGTCCACTTCCTGCACTTCGCCCATTTCCTCCAGTACCTCCACTTCCTCCGTTTCGTCCACTTCCTCCACTTCCTCAACATCGTCCATTTCCTCCAATTCATTCACTTCGTCCACTTCATCCACTTTGTCCACTTCGTCCACTTCGTCCACTTCGTCTACTTCTTCAACTTCGTCCACTTCGTCCACTTTGTCAACTTCGTCCACTTCGTCCATTTTGTCCACTTCCTCCACTTTTTCCACTTCGTCCACTTCTTCCACTTCCTCCACTTCGTGCACTTCGTCCACTTCGTCCACTTCCTCCACTTCGTCCACGTCCTCAACTTCGTCCCCTTCTTCAACTTCGTCCACTTCCTCCACTTCATCCACTTCGTCAACTTCGTCCACTTCGTCCATTTCGTCCACTTCGTCAAGTTCGGCCACTTCCCCCACTTTGTCCACTTCCTGCACTTTGTCCACATCCTCCACTTCCTCCACTTCCTCAACTTCTTCCACTTCCTCCACTTCGTCCACTTCCTCCACTTTGTCCACGTCGTCAACTTCGTCCACTTCGTCCTCTTCGTCCACATCCTCCACTTCATCCCCTTCGTCCAGTTCGTCAAGTTCGTCCACTTCGTCCACTTCGTCCACTTCGTCCACTTCCTCTACTTCCTCCACTTCCTCCATTTCCTCCACTTCGTCCATTTCCTCCATTTCATCCCCTTCCTCCACATCGTCAACTGCGTCCACTTCGTCCACTTTGTCCACTTCGTCCACTTCGTCAACTTCGTTAACTTCGTCCATTTCCTCCACTTCCCAAGCTTCGTCCACTTCATCCACTTCGTCCTCTTCGTCCACTTCTTCATCTTCTTCTTCGATTTCGTGCACCTCAACCAATTCGTCAACTTCGTCAAGTTCGTCACCTTCGTCCACTTCGTCAACTTCGTCAAGTTCGTCCCCTTCGTCCACTTCATCAACTTCTTCAACTTCATCCACTTCGTCAACTTCGTCCACTTCCACCTCTTCCTCATCATCGTCCACTTCCTCCACTTCCTCCACTTCCTCCACTTCATTCACTCCCTGCACTTCTTCCACTTCGTCAACTTTGTCCACTTCCTCCACTTCGTCCAATTCGTCCACTTCATCAACTTCGTCAACTTCGTCCACTTCATCAACTTCGTCAACTTCGTCCACTTCCTCCATTTCGTCCACTTCGGCAAGTTCGTCAACTTCCTCCACTTCCTCCACTTTGTCCACATTGTCCACTCGTCAACTTCGTCAACTTCCTCGACGTCCTCCACTTCGTCCACTTGCTCCACTTCCTCCACTTCGTCAACTTCGTCCACTTCCTCCACTTCCTCCAGTTTCTCCACTTCCTCCAGTTCGTCCATTTCTTCCACCTCCTCCACTTTGTCCACTTCCTCCACCTTCTCCACTTCCTCCACTTTGTCCACTTCGTCCACTTCGTCACCTTCGTCCACTTCCTCCACTTCATCCAGTTTTTCGACTTCCTCCACTTCCTCCACTTCTTCCACATTCTCCACTTCTTCCACTACATCTAGTTCTTCCACTTCCTCCACTTCCTCCACATCGCCATCATCGCCAACTTCTTCAACTTCTTCCATGTCCTCCACTTTTTCCACTTCCTCCACTTCGTCCACTTCGTCAACTTCGTCCACTTTGTCCACTACGTCCACTTCGTCCACTTCCTCCACGTCGTCAAGTTCGTCCAATTTGTTCACTTCCTCCAAGTGGTCAAGTTCGTCCACTTCCTCCACGTCGTCAAGTTCGTCCACTTCTTCCACTTCCTCTACTTCCTGCACTTCGTCCACTTCTTCCGCTTTCTCCACTTTGTCCACTTCCTCCACTTCATCACTTCGTCCAGTTTGTTAACTTCGTCCACTTCATCCACTTCGTCCACTTCGTCAAGTTTGTGCACTTCGTCAACTTCGTCCACTTCCTGCACTTCGTCCACTTCGTCAACTTTGTCCACTTCCTCCACACACTTCGTCCACTTCTTCAACTTCCTCCACTTCGTCCATGTCGTCAACTTCGTCCACTTCTTCCACTTCATCCTCTTCGTCCTTTTCGTCCACTTCGTCAAGTTCGTCCACTTCATTCACTTCCTCCACTTCCTCCACTTCGTCCACTTCGTTCACTTCCTCCACTTCCTCCACTTCCTCCGCTTCCTCCACTTCCTCCACGTCGCCAACTTCGTCCACTTCGTCCATTTCGTCCACTTCGTCAAGTTCGTCCACTTCCTCCACTTCCTCCACTTCGTCCACTTCCTCCACTTCCTACATTTCTTCCATTTCGTCCACTTCCTCAACATCGTCCCTTTCCTTGACTTCCTCCACTCCATTCACTTCATCCCCTTCTTCTAGTCCGTCAACTTTTTCCACTTCCTCCACTTCGTCATCTTCCTCAACTTCGTCCACTTCATCCATTTCGTCCAGTTCGTCAGGTTCGTCCACTTCCTCCACTTCCTCAACATCGTCCCTTTCCTCCACTTCTTCCAGTCCATTCACTTCATTCCCTTCTTCCACTCCGTCAACTTTTTCCACTTCCTCCACTTCGTCATCTTCGTCAACTTCGTCCATTTCGTCAACTTCGTCCACTTCCTCCACTTTGTCCATTTCGTTCACTTCGTCAGATTCGTCAAGTTCGTGAACTTCGTCTACATCGTCCACTTCCTCCACTTCCTCCACTTCCTCCACTTCCTCCATTTCCTCCACTTCCTCCACTTCCTCCACTTCCTTCACATCGTCCACTTCCTCCACTTTGTCCACTTCCTCCACTTCGTCCACTTCGTCAAGTTTGTCCACTTCCTCCACTTCATTCACTTCCTACTACACTTCTTCCACTTCTAACTTCCTCCACTTCGTCAACTTTGTCAACTTTCTCCACTTCCTCCACTTCGTCCACTTCCTCCACTTCTTCCACTTCGTGCATGTCATCAACTTCATCCACTTCGTCCCCTTCGTCCACTTCGTCCACCTCGTCCACTTCGTCAAGTTCGTCCAGTTCCTCCACATCGTCAAGTTCGTCCACTTCCTCCACGTCCTCCACTTCGTCCACTTCTTCTACTTCCTCCACTTCCTCCACTTCGTCAAGTTCGTCCAGTTCCTCCATCTCGTCCACTTCGTCCACTTCCTCAACATCGTCCATTTCCTCTACTTCCTCCTCTTCACTCACTTCATCCACTTCTTCCACTTCGTCAACTTTGTCCACTTCCTCCACTTCGTCCACTTCGTCGACTTTGCCAACTTCGTCAACTTCATCCACTTCATCCACTTCGTCCATTTCGTCCACTTCATCAGGTTCGTCCACTTCCTCCACTTCCTCCACTTCCTCCACTTTGTCCACTTCGTCAACTTCGTCGACTTCATCGACTTCCTCCACTTCGTCCATTTCGTCCACTTCTACCACTTCCTCCACTTCCTCCACTTCCTCCACTTCGTCCACGTCCCCAACTTCGTCCACTTCGTCCCCTTCGTCCACTTCGTCAAGTTTGTCCCCTTCGGCCACTTCGTCCACTTCCTCCACGTCGTCCACTTTGTCCATTTCGTCCACTTCGTCAGGTTCGTCCACTTCCTTCACTTCCTCCACTTTGTCCACTTCGTCCACTTCGTCAACTTCCACCATTTCCTCCACTTCCTCCACTTTCTAAACTTCCTCCACTTCGCCTACTTCCTCCTCTTCGTCCAGTTCTTCATCTTCTTCTTCCATTTCGTCATATTCGTCAACTTCGTCAAGTTCGTCCTCTTCGTCCACTTCGTCCACTTCGTCAAGTTCGTCCCTTTCGTCCACTTCGTCACGTTCGTCCCCTACATCCACTTCGTCAAGTTCCTGCACTTTTTCTACTTCGTCAACTTCGTCCACTTCCTTCACTTCGTCAATTTCCTCCACTTCCTCCACCTCCTTCACTTTCTTTCACTTCGTCCACTTCCTCCACTTCCTCCACTTCCTCAACATCGTCCACTTCTTGCACTTCATCCACTTCATTCACTTCCTGAACTTCTTCCACTTCGTCAACATCGTCCACTAACTCCACTTCCTCCACTTCGTCCACTTCGTCCATTTCGTCCACTTCGTCAAGTTCGTCCACTTCCTCCACTTCCTCCACTTCCTCCCCTTCCTCTACTTTGTCCACTTTGTCTACTTCGTTCACTTCGTCAACTTCCTCCACTTCGCGCACTTCCTCCACTTCCTCCACTTCGTCAATGTCGTCAACTTCGTCCACTTCGTCGACTTCGTCCTGTTCGTCAATGTCGTCAACTTTTTTCACTTCGTCCATTTCATCCACTTCGTCAACTTCGTCCACTTCCTCCATTTCCTCCACATCGTCCACTTCCTCCACTTTCTCCACTTCATTCACTTCCTACACTTCTTCCACTTCGTCAACTTCCTCCACTTGCTCCACCTCCTCCACTTCCTCCACTTCGTCCACTTCTTCCACTTCCTCCACTTCCTCCACTTCCTCCTCTTCCTCCATTTCGTCGACTTCGTCAACTTCGTCCACCTCGTCAACTTCGTCCACTTCCTCCACTTCGTCCAGTTCTTCCACTTCCTCCACTTCGTCCACATTCTCCACTTCCTCCGCTTCGTCCACTTCGTCCACTTCTTCCACTTCGTCGAGTTCGTCCACTTCCTCCACCTCCTCCGTTTCGTCCACTTCCTCCACTTCCTCAACATTATCCATTTCCTCCATTTCCTCCACTTCCTCCACTTCATTCACTTCCTCCACTTTGTCAATTTCGTGCACTACGTCAACTTCATCCATTTCGTCCACGTCGTTAGGTTCGTCCACTTCCTCCACTTCCTCCACTTCTTCCACTTTCTCCACTTTATCCACTTCGTACACTTCGTCCGCTTCGTCCACGTCGTCAACTTAGCCCACTTCGTCTACTTCCTCCACTTCCTCCTCTTCGTCCGCTTCGTCGACTTCGTCCACTTCCTCCACTTTATCCACTTCGTCCACTTTGTCAAGTTCATCCACTTCGTCCACCTCCTCTATTTCCTCCACTTGTCCACTTCGTCCACTTCCTCCACTTCCACCACTTTGTCAACTTCGTCAAGTTCGTCCCCTGCGTCCACTTCCTCCACTTCGTCAACTTCTTCCACTTCTTCCACTTCGTCCACTTCGTCCACTTCGTCAACTTCGTCCACTTCCTCCACTTCCTGAACATCGTCCACATCCTTCACTTCCTCCACTCCATTCACTTCCTGAACTTCTTCCACTTCGTCAACATGGTCCACTTCCTCCACTTCCTCCAATTCGTCCACTTCATCCACTTCGTCAACTTCGTCCACTTCGTCCATTTCGTCCACTTCCTCCACATCCTCCACATCCTCCACTTCCTCCCTTTCCTCCACTTTGTCCATTTCGTCTATTTCGTCCACTTCGTCAACTTCGTCAACTTCCTCAACTTCGCCCACTTCGTCCCCTTCGCCCACTTCCTCCACTTCTTCCATTTCGTCAACGTCGTCCACTTCCTCCACTTCGTCCAGTTCTTCCACTTCCTCCACTTCGTCCACATTCTCCACTTCCTCCACTTTGTCAAATTCGTCCACACCGTCCACTTCGTCCATTTCGTCCACTTCGTCATGTTCATCTACTTCCTCCACTTCCTCCACTTCGCCTAGTTCGTCCACTTCCTCCACTTCCTCCACTTCGTCAAGTTCGTCCCCTGCGTCCACTTCCTCCACTTAGTCAACTTCTTCCACTTCGTCCACTTCGTCAATTTCGTCCACTTCCTCCACTTCCTCAACATCGTCCATTTCCTCTACTTCCTCCACTTCATTCAGTTCATCCACTTCTTCCACCACTTCCTCCACTTCCTCAACATCGTCCACTTCTTGCACTTCCTCCATTCAGTTCCTGAACTTCTTCCACTTCGTCAACATCGTCCACTTCCTCCACTCTCTCCACCTCGTCCAGTTCCTCCACTTACTCCACTTCGGCAACTTCGTCATCTTCGTCAACTTCGTCCATTTCGTCCACTTCGTCAACTTCGTCCACTTCCTCCTCTTCTTCCACTTTGTCCACTTCGTCCACTTCCTCAACTTCGTCCACTTTGTCCACTTCGTCCACTTCTTCCACTTCCTCCACTTCGTCCGCTTCGTCAACTTCGTTCACTTCGTCCACTTTGTCCACTTCGTGCACGTCGTCAACTTCGTCAACTTCGTCTACTTCGTCCACTTCGTACTCTTCGTCCACTTCGTCCACTTCATCCACTTCGTCTACCTTGTCAAGTTCGTCCACTTCGTCCACTTCCTCTACTTCGTCCACTTCGTTAGGTTCGTCCACTTCCTCCAGTTCTTCCACTTCGTACACTTCCTCCACTTCCTCCACTTCGTCCACGTCGTCAACTTCGTCAACTTCGTCAACTTCGTCCACTTCGTCCGCTTCGCCAGCTTCGTACACTTCGTCCACTTCGTACTCTTCGTCCACTTCGTCCGCTTCGTACATTTCGTCTACTTCGTCAAGTACGTCCACTTCGTCCACTTCCTCCACATCGTCCACTTCTTCAACTTCCTCCACTTCCTCAACTTCGTCCACTTCCTCCACTTCCTCCACTTCCTCCACTTCCTCCATTTGGTCCACTTCCTCAACATCTTCCATTTCTTCCACTTCATTCACATCCTCGACTCCTTCGACTTTGTCAACTTTGTCCACTTCGTCCACTTCGTCAACTTCGTTCACTTCGTCTATTTCGTCCAATTCGTCAAGCTCGTCCACTTCCTCCACGTCCTCCAGTTCTTCAACTTCCTCCACTTCCTCCACTTCCTCCACTTCGTCCATTTCATCCACTCCTTCATTTCGTCCACTTCCTCCACTTCCTCAACATCGTCCATTTCCTCTACTTCCTCCACTTCATTCACTTCCTCCACTTCTTCCACCTCATCAACCTTGTCTACTTCCTCCACTTCGTTCACTTCTTCAACTTCCTCCACTTCGTCCACTTCCTCCACTTCCTCCACTACCTTCACTTCCTCCATTTCGTCCACTTCCTCCACTTCATCAACATTGTCCATTTCCTCTACTTCCTCCACTTCATTCACTTCATCCACTTCTTCCACCACTTCCTCCACTTCCTCAACATCGTCCACTTCTTGCACTTCCTCCATTCAGTTCCTGAACTTCTTCCACTTTGTCAACATCGTCCAGTTCCTCCACTTCCTCCACCTCGTCCACTTCCTCCACTTACTCCACTTCGGCAACTTCGTCCATTTCGTCCACTTCGTCAAGTTCGTCCACTTCCTCCACTTCTTCCACTTTGTCCACTTCGTTCACTTCCTCAACTTCGTCCACTTTGTGCACTTCGTCCACTTCCTCCACTTCGTCTGCTTCGTCAACTTCGTTCACTTAGTCCACTTTGTCCACTTTGTGCACGTCGTCAACTTCGTCAACTTCGTCTACTTCGTCCACTTCGTACTCTTCGTCCACTTCGTCCACTTCGTCCACTTCGTCCACTTCGTCCACTTCATCCACTTCGTCTACTTTGTCAAGTTCGTCCACTTCGTCCACTTCCTCCACTTCGTCCACTTGTTAGGTTCGTCCACTTCCTCCACTTCCTCCACTTCGTCCATTTCGTCAACTTCGTCCACTTCCTCCACTTTGTCCATTTCGTTCACTTCGTCAGATTCGTCAAGTTCGTGAACTTCGTCTACATCGTCCACTTCCTCCACTTCCTCCACTTCCTCCACTTCCTCCATTTCCTCCACTTCCTCCACTTCCTCCACTTCCTTCACATCGTCCACTTCCTCCACTTTGTCCACTTCCTCCACTTCGTCCACTTCGTCAAGTTTGTCCACTTCCTCCACTTCATTCACTTCCTACACTTCTTCCACTTCTAACTTCCTCCACTTCGTCAACTTCGTCAACTTCCTCCACTTCCTCCACTTCGTCCACTTCCTCCACTTCTTCCACTTCGTCCATGTCATCAACTTCGTCCACTTCGTCCCCTTCGTCCACTTCGTCCACCTCGTCCACTTCGTCCACTTCGTCAAGTTCGTCCACTTCCTCCACATCGTCAAGTTCGTCCACTTCCTCCACGTCCTCCACTTCGTCCACTTCTTCCACTTCCTCCACTTCCTCCTCTTCATCAAGTTCGTCCAGTTCCTCCATCTCGTCCACTTCGTCCAC
This sequence comes from Vigna umbellata, assembly GCF_029865625.1. Lineage (NCBI taxonomy): Eukaryota > Viridiplantae > Streptophyta > Magnoliopsida > Fabales > Fabaceae > Vigna > Vigna umbellata. The sequence goes on from NC_142171.1 coordinate 38,652,924, forward strand.
TTCCTCAACATCGTCCATTTCCTCTACTTCCTCCTCTTCACTTACTTCATCCACTTCTTCCACTTCGTCAACTTTGTCCACTTCCTCCACTTCGTCCACTTCGTCGACTTTGTCAACTTCGTCAACTTCGTCCACTTCATCCACTTCGTCCATTTCGTCCACTTCATCAGGTTCGTCCACTTCCTCCACTTCCTCCACTTCCTCCACTTTGTCCACTTCGTCAACTTCGTCGACTTCATCGACTTCCTCCACTACGTCCATTTCGTCCACTTCTTCCACTTCCTCCACTTGCTCCACTTCCTCCACTTCGTCCACATCCCCAACTTCGTCCCCTTCGTCCACTTCGTCAAGTTTGTCCCCTTCGTCCACTTCGTCCACTTCCTCCACGTCGTCCACTTTGTCCATTTCGTGCACTTCGTCAGGTTCGTCCACTTCCTTCACTTCCTCCACTTTGTCCACTTCCTCCACTTCGTCAACTTCCACCATTTCCTCCACTTCCTCCACTTTGTAAACTTCCTCCACATCGCCTACTTCCTGCTCTTCGTCCACTTCTTCATCTTCTTCTTCCATTTCGTCATATTCGTCAACTTCGTCAAGTTCGTCCTCTTCGTCCACTTCGTCCACTTCGTCAAGTTCGTCCCTTTCGTCCACTTCGTCACGTTCGTCCCCTACATCCACTTCGTCAAGTTCCTGCACTTTTTCTACTTCGTCAACTTCGTCCACCTCCTCCACTTCGTCAATTTCCTCCACTTCCTCCACCTCCTGCACTTTCTTTCACTTCGTCCACTTCGTCCACTTCCTCCACTTCCTCAACATCGTCCACTTCTTGCACTTCATCCACTTCATTCACTTCCTTAACTTCTTCCACTTCGTCAACATCGTCCACTAACTCCACTTCCTCCACTTCGTCCACTTCATCCACTTCGTCCATTTCGTCCACTTCGTCAAGTTCGTCCACTTCCTCCACTTCCTCCACTTCCTCCCCTTCCTCTACTTTGTCCACTTTGTCTACTTCGTTCACTTCGTCAACTTCCTCCACTTCGCCCACTTCCTCCACCTCCTCCACTTCGTCAATGTCGTCAACTTCGTCGACTTCGTCCTCTTCGTCAATGTCGTCAACTTTTTTCACTTCGTCCATTTCGTCCACTTCCTCCATTTCCTCCACATCGTCCACTTCCTCCACTTTCTCCACTTCATTCACTTCCTACACTTCTTCCACTTCGTCAACTTCCTCCACTTCCTCCACCTCCTCCACTTCCTCTACTTCGTCCACTTCTTCCACTTCCTCCACTTCCTCCACTTCCTCCTCTTCCTCCATTTCGTCGACTTCGTCAACTTCGTCCACCTCGTCAACTTCGTCCACTTCCTCCACTTCGTCCAGTTCTTCCACTTCCTCCACTTCGTCCACATTCTCCACTTCCTCCGCTTCGTCCACTTCGTCCACTTCTTCCACTTCGTCGAGTTCGTCCACTTCCTCCACCTCCGCCGTTTCGTCCACTTCCTCCACTTCCTCAACATCGTCCATTTCCTCGACTTCCTCCACTTCCTTCACTTCCTCCACTTCATTCACTTCCTCCACTTTGTCAATTTCGTGCATTACGTCAACTTCGTCCATTTCGTCCACGTCGTTAGGTTCGTCCACTTCCTCCACTTCCTCCACTTCTTCCACTTTGTCCACTTTGTCCACTTCGTACACTTCGTCCACTTCGTCCACGTCGTCAACTTCGCCCACTTTGTCTACTTCCTCCACTTCCTCCTCTTCGTCCGCTTCGTCGACTTCGTCCACTTCCTCCACTTTATCCACTTCGTCCACTTTGTCAAGTTCATCCACTTCGTCACCTCCTCTATTTCCTCCACTTGTCCACTTCGTCCACTTCCTCCACTTCCACCACTTTGTCAACTTCGTCAAGTTCGTCCCCTGCGTCCACTTCCTCCACTTCGTCAACTTCTTCCACTTCTTCCACTTCGTCCACTTCGTCAACTTCGTCCACTTCCTCCACTTCCTGAACATCGTCCACTTCTTGCACTTCCTTCACTCCATTCACTTCCTGAACTTCTTCCACTTCGTCAACATGGTCCACTTCCTCCACTTCCTCCAATTCGTCCACTTCATCCACTTTGTCAACTTCGTCCACTTCGTCCATTTCGTCCACTTCCTCCACATCCTCCACATCCTCCACTTCCTCCCTTTCCTCCACTTTGTCCATTTCGTCTATTTCGTCCACTTCGTCAACTTCGTCAACTTCCTCAACTTCGCCCACTTCGTCCCCTTCGCCCACTTCCTCCACTTCGTCCATTTCGTCAACGTCGTCCACTTCCTCCACTTCGTCCAGTTCTTCCACTTCCTCCACTTCGTCCACATTCTCCACTTCCTCCACTTCGTCAAATTCGTCCACATCGTCCACTTCGTCCATTTCGTCCACTTCGTCATGTTCATCTACTTCCTCCACTTCCTCCACTTCGCCTAGTTCGTCCACTTCCTCCACTTCGTCAAGTTCGTCCCTGCGTCCACTTCCTCCACTTAGTCAACTTCTTCCACTTCGTCCACTTCGTCAATTTCGTCCACTTCCTCCACTTCCTCAACTTCGTACATTTCCTCTTCTTCCTCCACTTCATTCACTTCATCCAATTCTTCCACCACTTCCTCCACTTCCTCAACATCGTCCACTTCTTGCACTTCCTCCATTCAGTTCCTGAACTTCTTCCACTTCGTCAACATCGTCCACTTCCTCCACTTCCTGCACCTCGTCCACTTCCTCCACTTACTCCACTTCGGCAACTTCGTCATCTTCGTCAACTTCGTTCATTTCGTCCACTTCGTCCACTTCCTCCACTTCTTCCACTTTGTCCACTTCGTCCACTTCCTCAACTTCGTCCACTTTGTCCACTTCGTCCACTTCTTCCACTTCCTTCACTTCGTCCGCTTCGTCAACTTCATTCACTTCGTCCACTTTGTCCACTTCGTGCACGTCGTCAACTTCGTCAACTTCGTCGACTTCGTCCACTTCGTACTCTTCGTCCACTTCGTCCACTTCGTCCACTTCGTCCACTTCTTCTACTTTGTCAAGTTCGTCCACTTCGTCCACTTCCTCTACTTCGTCCACTTCGTTAGGTTCGTCCACTTCCTCCACTTCCTCCAGTTCTTCCACTTCGTACACTTCCTCCACTTCCTCTACTTCGTCCGCTTCGCCCGCTTCGTACACTTCGTCCACTTCGTACTCTTCGTCCACTTCGTCCGCTTCGTACATTTCGTCTACTTCGTCAAGTACGTCCACTTCGTCCACTTCCTCCACATCCTCCACTTCTTCAACTTCCTCCACTTCCTCAACTTCGTTCACTTCCTCCACTTCCTCCACTTCCTCCATTTCGTCCACTTCCTCAACATCTTCCATTTCTTCCACTTCATTCACTTCCTCGACTCCTTCGACTTTGTCAACTTTGTCCACTTCGTCAACTTCGTTCAGTTCGTCTATTTCGTCCAATTCGTCAAGCTCATCCACTTCCTCCAGTTCTTCAACTTCCTCCACTTCCTCCACTTCGTCCATTTCCTCCACTCCTTCATTTCGTCCACTTCCTCCACTTCCTCAACATCGTCCATTTCCTCTACTTCCTCCACTTCATTCACTTCCTCCACTTCTTCCACCTCATCAACTTTGTCTACTTCCTCCACTTCCTCCACTTGGTTCACTTCTTCAACTTCCTCCACTTCCTCCACTTCCTCCACTTCCTCCACTTCCTCCACTACCTTCACTTCCTCCATTTCGTCCACTTCCTCCACTTCATCAACATTGTCCATTTCCTCTACTTCCTCCACTTCATTCAATTCATCCACTTCTTCCACCACTTCCTCCACTTCCTCAACATCGTCCACTTCTTGCACTTCCTCCATTCAGTTCCTGAACTTCTTCCACTTCGTCTACATCGTCCACTTCCTCCACCTCGTCCACTTCCTCCACTTACTCCACTTCGGCAACTTCGTCCATTTCGTCCACTTCGTCAAGTTCGTCCACTTCCTCCACTTCTTCCACTTTGTCCACTTCGTTCACTTCCTCAACTTCGTCCACTTTGTGCACTTCGTCCACTTCTTCCACTTCCTCCACTTCGTCCGCTTCGTCAACTGCGTTCACTTCGTCCACTTTGTCCACTTTGTGCACGTCGTCAACTTCGTCAACTTCGTCAACTTCGTCAACTTCGTCTACTTCGTCCACTTCGTACTCTTCGTCCACTTCGTCCACTTCGTCCACTTCATCCACTTCGTCTACTTTGTCAAGTTCGTCCACTTCGTCCACTTCCTCCACTTCGTCCACTTCGTTAGGTTCGTCCACTTCCTCCACTTCCTTCAGTTCTTCCACTTCGTACACTTCCTCCACTTCCTCCATTTCGTCCACGTCGTCAACTTCGTCAACTTCGTCCACTTCGTCCACTTCGTCCGCTTCGCCCGCTTCGTACACTTCGTCCACTTCGTACTCTTCGTCCACTTCGTCCGCTTCGTACACTTCGTCTACTTTGTCAAGTACGACCACTTCGTCCACTTCCTCCACATCCTCCACTTGTTCAACTTCCTCCACTTCCTCAACTTCGTCCACTTCCTCCACTTCCTCCACTTCCTCCATTTCGTCCACTTCCTCAACATCTTCCATTTCTTCCACTTCATTCACTTCCTCGACTCCTTCGACTTTGTCAACTTTGTCCACTTCGTCCACTTCGTCCACTTCGTTCACTTCGTCTATTTCGTCCAATTCGTCAAGCTCGTGCACTTCCTCCACGTCCTCCAGTTCTTCAACTTCCTCCACTTCCTCCACTTCGTCCACTTCCTCCACTTCGTTCATTTCGTCCACTCCTTCATTTCGTCCACTTCCTCCACTTCCTCAACATCGTCCATTTCCTCTACTTCCTCCACTTCATTCACTTCCTGCACTTCCTCCACTTCTTCCACCTCATCAACTTTGTCCACTTCCTCCACTTCCTCCACTTCGTTCACTTCTTCAACTTCCTCCACTTCGTCCACTTCGTCCACTTCCTCCACTTCCTCCACTTCCTCCACTGCCTTCACTTCCTCCATTTTGTCCACTTCCTCCACTGCATCAACATGGTCCATTTCCTCTACTTCCTCCACTTCATTCACTTCCTCCACTTCTTCCACTTCGTCAACTTTGTCCACTTCGTCCACTTCGTCCACTTCGTCCACTTCGTCAACTTAGTTAACTTCGTCCACTTCCTCCCCATCCTCCACTTCCTCCACTTCCTCCACTTCTTCCCTTTCCTCCACTTTGTCCATTTTGTCTATTTCGTTCACTTCGTTAACTTCCTCCACTTCGCCCATTTCGTCCACTTCGTCCATTTCGTCCCCTTTGTCAAGTTCGTCTACTTCCTCCACTTCCTCCACTTCGTCAAGTTCGTCCACTTCCTCCACTTCCTCCACTTCCTCCACTTCGTCCACTTCCCATTTCGTCCACTTCCTCAACATCGTCCATTTCCTCTACTTCCTCCACTTCATTCACTTCATCCACTTATCCACTTCGTCAACTTTGTCCACTTTCTCCACTTCGTCCACTTCCTCAACTTCGTCCACTTCGTCCATTTCGTCCACTTCGTCCATTTCGTCCACTTCGTCAGGTTCGTCCACTTCTTGCACTTACTCCACTTTGTCCACTTCGTCCACTTCCTCCATTTCGTCCACGTCGTCCACGTCGCCAACTTCGTCAACTTCGTCCACTGCCTCCATTTCGTCCACCTCCTCCACTTCCTCTCCTTCGTCGACTTCGTCCACTTCGTCCACTTCCTCCACCTCATCCACTTCGTCCACTTCCTCAATTTCCTCAACTTCCCCCACTTCCTCCACTTTCTACACTTCTTCCATTTCCTCCACTTCGTGCACTTCCTCCTCTTCCTCCACTTCGTCCACTTCGTCCACTTCGTCCACTTCATCCAGTTCTTCCACTTCCTCCACTTCATCCACTTCGCCCACATTCTACACTTCGTCCACTTCGTCCACTTCGTCCACTTCGTCCACTTCGTCAAGTTCGTCCACTTCCTCCACTTCCTCTAGTTCGTCCACTTCCTCCACTTCCTCCATTTCGTCCACTTCCTCCACTTCCTCAACATCGTCCATTTCCTCCACTTCCTCCACTTTGTCCACTTCGTCCACTTCGTCAACTTCGTCCACTTCGTCAACTTCGTCCAGTTCATCAAGTTCGTCCACTTCCTCCACTTCCTCCACTTCTTCCAGTTTGTCCACTTCGTCCACTTCGTCCACTTCGTCCACTTCGTCTAGTTCTTCCACTTCCTCCACTTCATCCACGTCGTCAACTTAGTCCACTTCCTCCACTTCGTCCACTTCGTCAAGTTTGTCCACTTCCCCTATTTCCTCAACTTCGTCCACTTCCTCCACTTCGTCAAGTTCGTCCCCTTAGTCCACTTCATCCACTTCGTCAACTTCTTTCACTTCGTCCACTTCCTCCACTTCCTCCACTTCCTCAACATCGTCCACTTCTTGCACTTCATCCACTTCATTCACTTCCTGAACTTCTTCCACTTCGTCAACATCGTCCACTAACTCCACTTCCTCCACTTCCTCCACTTCATCCACTTCGTCCATTTTGTCCACTTCATCAAGTTCGTCCACTTCCTCCACTTCCTCCACTTCCTCCCCTTCCTCTACTTTGTCCACTTTGTCTACTTCGTTCACTTCGTCAACTTCCTCCACTTCGCCCACTTCCTCCACTTCCTCCACTTCGTCAATGTCGTCAACTTCGTCCACTTCGTCCACTTCGTCAAGTTCGTCCCTTTCGTCCACTTCGTCACGTTCGTCCCCTACATCCACTTCGTCAAGTTCCTGCACTTTTTCTACTTCGTCAACTTCGTCCACCTCCTCCACTTCGTCAATTTCCTCCACTTCCTCCACCTCCTGCACTTTCTTTCACTTCGTCCACTTCCTCCACTTCCTCCACTTCCTCAACATCGTCCACTTCTTGCACTTCATCCACTTCATTCACTTCCTGAACTTCTTCCACTTCGTCAACATCGTCCACTAACTCCACTTCGTCCACTTCGTCCACTTCATCCACTTCGTCCATTTCGTCCACTTCGTCAAGTTCGTCCACTTCCTCCACTTCCTCCACTTCCTCTACTTTTTCCACTTTGTCTACTTCGTTCACTTCGTCAACTTCCTCCACTTCGCCCACTTCCTCCACCTCCTCCACTTCGTCAATGTCGTCAACTTCGTCGACTTCGTCCTCTTCGTCAATGTCGTCAACTTTTTTCACTTCGTCCATTTCGTCCACTTCGTCAACTTCGTCCACTTCCTCCATTTCCTCCACATCGTCCACTTCCTCCACTTTCTCCACTTCATTCACTTCCTACACTTCTTCCACTTCGTCAACTTCCTCCACTTCCTCCACCTCCTCCACTTCCTCTACTTCGTCCACTTCTTCCACTTCCTCCACTTCCTCCACTTCCTCCTCTTCCTTCATTTCGTCGACTTCGTCAACTTCGTCCACCTCGTCAACTTCGTCCACTTCCTCCACTTCGTCCAGTTCTTCCACTTCCTCCACTTCGTCCACATTCTCCACTTCCTCCGCTTCGTCCACTTCGTCCACTTCTTCCACTTCGTCGAGTTCGTCCACTTCCTCCACCTCCGCCGTTTCGTCCACTTCCTCCACTTCCTCAACATCGTCCATTTCCTCCACTTCCTCCACTTCCTTCACTTCCTCCACTTCATTCACTTCCTCCACTTTGTCAATTTCGTGCATTACGTCAACTTCGTCCATTTCGTCCACGTCGTTAGGTTCGTCCACTTCCTCCACTTCCTCCACTTCTTCCACTTTGTCCACTTTGTCCACTTCGTACACTTCGTCCACTTCGTCCACGTCGTCAACTTCGCCCACTTCGTCTACTTCCTCCACTTCCTCCTCTTCGTCCGCTTCGTCGACTTCGTCCACTTCCTCCACTTTATCCACTTCGTCCACTTTGTCAAGTTCATCCACTTCGTCACCTCCTCTATTTCCTCCACTTGTCCACTTCGTCCACTTCCTCCACTTCCACCACTTTGTCAACTTCGTCAAGTTCGTCCCCTGCGTCCACTTCCTCCACTTCGTCAACTTCTTCCACTTCTTCCACTTCGTCCACTTCGTCAACTTCGTCCACTTCCTCCACTTCCTGAACATCGTCCACTTCTTGCACTTCCTTCACTCCATTCACTTCCTGAACTTCTTCCACTTGGTCAACATGGTCCACTTCCTCCACTTCCTCCAATTCGTCCACTTCATCCACTTCGTCAACTTCGTCCACTTCGTCCATTTCGTCCACTTCCTCCACATCCTCCACATCCTCCACTTCCTCCCTTTCCTCCACTTTGTCCATTTCGTCTATTTCGTCCACTTCGTCAACTTCGTCAACTTCCTCAACTTCGCCCACTTCGTCCCCTTCGCCCACTTCCTCCACTTCGTCCATTTCGTCAACGTCGTCCACTTCCTCCACTTCGTCCAGTTCTTCCACTTCCTCCACTTCGTCCACATTCTCCGCTTCCTCCACTTCCTCAAATTCGTCCACATCGTCCACTTCGTCCATTTCGTCCACTTCGTCATGTTCATCTACTTCCTCCACTTCCTCCACTTCGCCTAGTTCGTCCACTTCCTCCACTTCGTCAAGTTCGTCCCTGCGTCCACTTCCTCCACTTAGTCAACTTCTTCCACTTCGTCCACTTCGTCAATTTCATCCACTTCCTCCACTTCCTCAACTTCGTACATTTCCTCTACTTCCTCCACTTCATTCACTTCATCCACTTCTTCCACCACTTCCTCCACTTCCTCAACATCGTCCACTTCTTGCACTTCCTCCATTCAGTTCCTGAACTTCTTCCACTTCGTCAACATCGTCCACTTCCTCCACTTCCTGCACCTCGTCCACTTCCTCCACTTACTCCACTTCGGCAACTTCGTCATCTTCGTCAACTTCGTCCATTTCGTCCACTTCGTCAACTTCGTCCACTTCCTCCACTTCTTCCACTTTGTCCACTTCCTCAACTTCGTCCACTTTGTCCACTTCGTCCACTTCTTCCACTTCCTTCACTTCGTCCGCTTCGTCAACTTCATTCACTTCGTCCACTTTGTCCACTTCGTGCACGTCGTCAACTTCGTCAACTTCGTCTACTTCGTCCACTTCGTACTCTTCGTCCACTTCGTCCACTTCGTCCACTTCATCCACTTCGTCTACTTTGTAAGGTTCGTCCACTTCGTCCACTTCCTCTACTTCGTCCACTTCGTTAGGTTCGTCCACTTCCTCCACTTCCTCCAGTTGTTCCACTTCGTACACTTCCTCCACTTCCTCTACTTCGTCCGCTTCGCCCGCTTCGTACACTTCGTCCACTTCGTACTCTTCGTCCACTTCGTCCGCTTCGTACATTTCGTCTACTTCGTCAAGTACGTCCACTTCGTCCACTTCCTCCACATCCTCCACTTCTTCAACTTCCTCCACTTCCTCAACTTCGTCCACTTCCTCCACTTCCTCCACTTCCTCCATTTCGTCCACTTCCTCAACATCTTCCATTTCTTCCACTTCATTCACTTCCTCGACTCCTTCGACTTTGTCAACTTTGTCCACTTCGTCAACTTCGTTCACTTCGTCTATTTCGTCCAATTCGTCAAGCTCATCCACTTCCTCCAGTTCTTCAACTTCCTCCACTTCCTCCACTTCGTCCATTTCCTCCACTCCTTCATTTCGTCCACTTCCTCCACTTCCTCAACATCGTCCATTTCCTCTACTTCCTCCACTTCATTCACTTCCTCCACTTCTTCCACCTCATCAACTTTGTCTACTTCCTCCCCTTCCTCCACTTCCTCCACTTGGTTCACTTCTTCAACTTCCTCCACTTCGTCAACTTCGTCCACTTCGTCCACTTCCTCCACTTCCTCCACTTCCTCCACTACCTTCACTTCCTCCATTTCGTCCACTTCCTCCACTTCATCAACATTGTCCATTTCCTCTACTTCCTCCACTTCATTCAATTCATCCACTTCTTCCACCACTTCCTCCACTTCCTCAACATCGTCCACTTCTTGCACTTCCTCCATTCAGTTCCTGAACTTCTTCCACTTCGTCAACATCGTCCACTTCCTCTACTTCCTCCACCTCGTCCACTTCCTCCACTTACTCCACTTCGGCAACTTCGTCCATTTCGTCCACTTCGTCAAGTTCGTCCACTTCCTCCACTTCTTCCACTTTGTCCACTTCGTTCACTTCCTCAACTTCGTCCACTTTGTGCACTTCGTCCACTTCTTCCACTTCCTCCACTTCGTCCGCTTCGTCAACTGCGTTCACTTCGTCCACTTTGTCCACTTTGTCCACTTTGTCCACTTTGTGCACGTCGTCAACTTCGTCAACTTCGTCTACTTCGTCCACTTCGTACTCTTCGTCCACTTCGTCCACTTCGTCCACTTCGTCCACTTCATCCACTTCGTCTACTTTGTCAAGTTCGTCCACTTCGTCCACTTCCTCCACTTCGTCCACTTCGTTAGGTTCGTCCACTTCCTCCACTTCCTTCAGTTCTTCCACTTCGTACACTTCCTCCACTTCCTCCACTTCGTCCACGTCGTCAACTTCGTCAACTTCGTCCACTTCGTCCACTTCGTCCGCTTCGCCCGCTTCGTACACTTCGTCCACTTCGTACTCTTCGTCCACTTCGTCCGCTTCGTACACTTCGTCTACTTCGTCAAGTACGACCACTTCGTCCACTTCCTCCACATCCTCCACTTGTTCAACTTCCTCCACTTCCTCAACTTCGTCCACTTCCTCCACTTCCTCCACTTCCTCCACTTCCTCCACTTCCTCCACTTCGTCCACTTCCTCAACATCTTCCATTTCTTCCACTTCATTCACTTCCTCGACTCCTTCGACTTTGTCAACTTTGTCCACTTCGTCCACTTCGTCCACTTCGTTCACTTCGTCTATTTCGTCCAATTCGTCAAGCTCGTGCACTTCCTCCACGTCCTCCGGTTCTTCAACTTCCTCCACTTCCTCCACTTCGTCCACTTCCTCCACTTCGTTCATTTCCTCCACTCCTTCATTTCGTCCACTTCCTCCACTTCATCAACATCGTCCATTTCCTCTACTTCCTCCACTTCATTCACTTCCTCCACTTCCTCCACTTCTTCCACCTCATCAACTTTGTCCACTTCCTCCACTTCCTCCACTTCGTTCACTTCTTCAACTTCCTCCACTTCGTCCACTTCGTCCACTTCCTCCACTTCCTCCACTTCCTCCACTGCCTTCACTTCCTCCACTGCATCAACATTGTCCATTTCCTCTACTTCCTCCACTTCATTCACTTCCTCCACTTCTTCCACTTCGTCAACTTTGTCCACTTCGTCCACTTCGTCCACTTCGTCCACTTCGTCAACTTAGTTAACTTCGTCCACTTCCTCCCCATCCTCCACTTCCTCCACTTCCTCCACTTCGTCCCTTTCCTCCACTTTGTCCATTTTGTCTATTTCGTTCACTTCGTTAACTTCCTCCACTTCGCCCATTTCGTCCACTTCGTCCATTTCGTCCCCTTTGTCAAGTTCGTCTACTTCCTCCACTTCCTCCACTTCGTCAAGTTCGTCCACTTCCTCCACTTCCTCCACTTCCTCCACTTCGTCCACTTCCCATTTCGTCCACTTCCTCAACATCGTCCATTTCCTCTACTTCCTCCACTTCATTCACTTCATCCACTTATCCACTTCGTCAACTTTGTCCACTTTCTCCACTTCGTCCACTTCCTCAACTTCGTCCACTTCGTCCATTTCGTCCACTTCGTCCATTTCGTCCACTTCGTCAGGTTCGTCCACTTCTTGCACTTACTCCACTTTGTCCACTTCGTCCACTTCCTCCATTTCGTCCACTTCGTCCACGTCGCCAACTTCGTCAACTTCGTCCACTGCCTCCATTTCGTCCACCTCCTCCACTTCCTCTCCTTCGTCGACTTCGTCCACTTCGTCCACTTCCTCCACCTCATCCACTTCGTCCACTTCCTCAACTTCCTCAACTTCCTCCACTTCCTCCACTTTCTACACTTCTTCCATTTCCTCCACTTCGTGCACTTCCTCCTCTTCCTCCACTTCGTGCACTTCCTCCTCTTCCTCCACTTCGTCCACTTCGTCAACTTCGTCCACTTCATCCAGTTCTTCCACTTCCTCCACTTCATCCACTTCGCCCACATTCTACACTTCGTCCACTTCGTCCACTTCGTCAAGTTGGTCCACTTCCTCCACTTCCTCCAGTTCGTCCACTTCCTCCACTTCCTCCATTTCGACCACTTCCTCCACTTCCTCAACATCGTCCATTTCCTCCACTTCATTCACTTCCTCCACTTTGTCCACTTCGTCCACTTCGTCAACTTCGTCCACTTCGTCAACTTCGTCCAGTTCATCAAGTTCGTCCACTTCCTCCACTTCCTCCACTTCTTCCAGTTTGTCCACTTCGTCCACTTCGTCCACTTCGTCCACTTCGTCTAGTTCTTCCACTTCCTCCACTTCATCCACGTCGTCAACTTAGTCCACTTCCTCCACTTCGTCCACTTCGTCAAGTTTGTCCACTTCCCCTATTTCCTCAACTTCGTCCACTTCCTCCGCTTCGTCAAGTTCGACCCCTTAGTCCACTTCTTCCACTTCGTCAACTTCGTCCAGTTCATCAAGTTCGTCCACTTCCTCCACTTCCTCCACTTCTTCCAGTTTGTCCACTTCGTCCACTTCGTCCACTTCGTCCACTTCGTCTAGTTCTTCCACTTCCTCCACTTCATCCACGTCGTCAACTTAGTCCACTTCCTCCACTTCATCCACTTCGTCAAGTTTTTCCACTTCCCCTATTTCCTCAACTTCGTCCACTTCCTCCGCTTCGTCAAGTTCGACCCCTTAGTCCACTTCATCCACTTCGTCAACTTCTTTCACTTCGTCCACTTCGTCCACTTCCTCCACTTCCTCAACATCGTCCACTTCTTGCACTTCATCCACTTCATTCACTTCCTGAACTTCTTCCACTTCGTCAACATCGTCCACAAACTCCACTTCCTCCACTTCCTCCACTTCATCCACTTCGTCCATTTTGTCCACTTCATCAAGTTCGTCCACTTCCTCCACTTCCTCCACTTCCTCCCCTTCCTCTACTTTGTCCACTTTGTCTACTTCGTTCACTTCGTCAACTTCCTCCACTTCCTCCACTTCGTCAATGTCGTCAACTTCGTCCACTTCGTCGACTTCATCCTCTTCGTCAATGTCGTCAACTTTTTTCACTTCGTCCATTTCGTCCACTTCGTCAACTTCGTCCACTTCCTCCATTTCCTCCACATCGTCCACTTCCTCCACTTTCTCCACTTCTTCCACTTTCTCCACTTTGTCCATTTCCTCCACTTCCTCCACTTCCTCCACCTCCTCCACTTCCTCCACTTCCTCCACTTCTTCCACTTCCTCCCCTTCCTCCACTTCCTCCTCTTCCTCCATTTCGTCGACTTCGTCAACTTCGTCCACCTCGTCAACTTCGTCCACTTCCTCCACTTCGTCCAGTTCTTCCACTTCCTCCACTTCGTCCACCTTCTCCACTTCCTCCGCTTCGTCCACTTCGTCCACTTCTTCCACTTCGTCGAGTTCGTCCACTTCCTCCACCTCCTCCGTTTTGTCCACTTCCTCTACATCGTCCATTTCCTCCACTTCCTCCACTTCCTCCACTTCCTCCACTTCATTCACTTCCTCCACTTTGTCAATTTCGTGCACTACGTCAACTTCGTCCATTTCGTCCACGTCGTTAGGTTCGTCCACTTCCTCCACTTCCTCCACTTCTTCCACTTTCTCCACTTTGTCCACTTCGTACACTTCGTCCACTTCGTCCAGGTCGTTAACTTCGCCCACTTCGTCCACTTCGTCCACTTCCTCCTCTTCGTCCGCTTCGTCGTCTTCGTCCACTTCCTCCACTTTATCCACTTCGTCCACTTTGTCAAGTTCATCCACTTCGTCCACCTCCTCTATTTCCTCCACTTGTCCACTTCGTCCACTTCCTCCACTTCCATCACTTTGTCAACTTCGTCAAGTTCGTCCCCTGCGTCCACTTCCTCCACTTCGTCAACTTCTTCCACTTCTTCCATTTCGTCCACTTCGTCAACTTCGTCCACTTCCTCCACTTCCTGAACATCGTCCACTTCTTGCACTTCCTCCACTCCATTCACTTCTTGAACTTCTTCCACTTCGTCAACATGGTCCACTTCCTCCACTTCCTCCAATTCGTCCACTTCATCCACTTCGTCAACTTCGTCCACTTCGTCCATTTCGTCCACTTCCTCCACATCCTCCACATCCTCCACTTCCTCCCTTTCCTCCACTTTCTCCATTTCGTCTATTTCGTCCACTTCCAACTTCGTCAACTTCCTCAACTTCGCCCACTTCGTCCCCTTCGCCCACTTCCTCCACTTCGTCCATTTCGTCAACGTCGTCCACTTCCTCAACTTCGTCCAGTTCTTCCACTTCCTCCACTTCGTCCACATTCTCCACTTCCTCCACTTCGTCAAATTCGTCAACATCGTCCACTTCGTCCATTTCGTCCACTTCGTCATGTTCATCTACTTCCTCCACTTCCTCCACTTCGCCTAGTTCGTCCACTTCCTCCACTTCCTCCACTTCGTCAAGCTCGTCCCTGCGTCCACTTCCTCCACTTAGTCAACTTCTTCCACTTCGTCCACTTCGTCAATTTCGTCCACTTCCTCCACTTCCTCAACATCGTCCATTTCCTCTACTTCCTCCACTTCATTCACTTCATCCACTTCTTCCACCACTTCCTCCACTTCCTCAACATCGTCCACTTCTTGCACTTCCTCCATTCAGTTCCTGAACTTCTTCCACTTCGTCAACATCGTCCACTTCCTCCACTTCCTCCACCTCGTCCATTTCGTCCACTTCGTCAACTTCGTCCACTTCCTCCACTTCTTCCACTTTGTCCACTTTGTCCACTTCCTCAACTTCGTCCACTTTGTCCACTTTGTCCACTTCGTCCACTTCGTCTACTTTGTCAAGTTCGTCCACTTCGTCCACGTCGTCAACTTCGTCCACTTTGTCCGCTTCGCCCGCTTCGTACACTTCGTCCACTTCGTCCACTTCGTCCACTTCGTACTCTTCGTCCACTTCGTCCGCTTCGTACACTCCGTCCACTTCGTTAAGTACGTCCACTTCGTCCACTTCCTCCACATCCTCCACTTCTTCAACTTCCTCCACTTCCTCAACTTCGTCCGCTTCCTCCACTTCCTCCACTTCCTCCATATCGTCCACTTCCTCAACATCTTCCATTTCTTCCACTTCATTCACTTCCTCGACTCCTTCGACTTTGTCAACTTTGTCCACTTCGTCCACTTCGTCAACTTCGTTCACTTCGTTTATTTCGTCCAATTCGTCAAGCTCGTCCACTTCCTCCACGTCCTCCAGTTATTCAACTTCCTCCACTTCCTCCACTTCCTCCACTTCGTCCATTTCCTCCACTCCTTCATTACGTCCACTTCCTCAACATCGTCCATTTCCTCTACTTCCTCCACTTCATTCACTTCCTCCACTTCTTCCACCTCGTCAACTTTGTCCACTTCCTCCACTTCCTCAACTTCGTTCACTTCTTCAACTTCCTCCACTTCGTCCACTTCCTCCACTTCCTCCACTTCCTCCACTAACTTCACTTCCTCCATTTCGTCCACCTCCTCCACTTCATCAACATTGTCCATTTCCTCTACTTCCTCCACTTCATTCACTTCCTCAACTTCTTCCACTTCGTCAACTTTGTCCACTTCCTCAACTTCCTCCACTTCGTCCAGTTCGTCTACATCGTCAACTTAGTCAACTTCGTCCACTTCGTCCATTTCGTTCCATTCCTCCACTTTGTCCACTTCCTCCACTTCGTACACTTCTTCCACTTCCTTCATTTCCTCCACTTCCTCCATTTCGGGCACTTCCTCCACTTCCTCAACATCGTCCATTTCCTCTACTTCTTCCACTTCATTCACTTCATCCACTTCTTCCACTTCGTCAACTTTGTCCACTTCCTCCACTACGTCCACTTCCTCCACTTCCTCCATTTCGTCCACTTCGTCCACTTCCTCAACATCGTCCATTCCATCCACTTCCTCAACTTCATGCACTTCCTCCACTTTGTCCACTTCGTCAACTTCATCCACTTCGTCCATTTCGTCCACTTCGTTAGGTTCTTCCACTTCCTCCATTTCCTCCACTTCTTCCACTTCGTACACTTCCTCCACTTCCTCTGCTTCGTTCACTTCGTCCACGTCGTCAACTTCGTCCACTTCGTCCGCTTCGTACACTTCGTCCACTTCGTACTCTTCGTCCACTTCATCCACTTCGTCTAGTTCGTCAAGTTCGTCCACTTCGTCGACTTCCTCTATTTCTTCCACTACCTCCACTTCGTCCACTTCCTCCACTTCCTCCACTTCGTCCACTTCGTCCACTTCGTTAGGTTCCTCCACTTCCTCCACTTCCTCCACTTCTTCCACTTCGTACACTTCCTCCACTTCCTCCACTTCGTCCACTTCGTCCACGTCGTCAACTTCGTCAACTTCGTCCGCTTCGTCCGCTTCGTACACTTCGTCCACTTCATCCACTTCGTCAAGTTCGTCCATCCTCTATTTCCTCCACTTCGTCCACTTCGCCCACTTCCTCCACTTCGTCCACTTCCTCCACTTCATTCACTTCCTTCACTTTGTCCTCTTCGTCCACTTCCTCCGCTTCCTCCACTTCGTGAACGTCGTCTACTTCGTCCACTTCGTCCACTTCATCCACTTCGTCTACTTTGTCACGTTCGTCCACTTCCTCTATTTCCTCTACTTCGTCCACTTCCTCCACTTCGTCCACTTCCTCCACTTCGTCCACTTCGTTAGGTTCGTCCACTTCCCCCACTTCCTCCACTTCTTCCACTTCGTACACCTCCTCCACTTCGTCCACGTTGTCAACTTCGTCAACTTCGTCAACTTCGTCCACTTTCTCCACTTCCTCAACATTGTCCACTTCTTGCACTTCCTCCACTCCATTCAGTTCCTGAACTTCTTACACTTCTTCAACATCGTCCATTTCCTCCACTTCCTCCATTTCATCCACTTCGTCAACATCGTCGACTTCGTCCAGTTCGTCCACTTCCTCCACATCCTCCATTTCCTCCACCGCCTCCACTTCCTCCCCTTCCTCCACTTTGTCCACTTCGTCTACTTCTTCCACTTCGTCCACTTCGTCAACTTCCTCCACTTCCTCAACTTCGCCCACTTCCTCCACTTCCTCCACTTCGTCCACTTCGTCAACGTCGTCCACTTCGTCCACTTCGTCCACTTCCTCCACTTTGTCCTCTTCTTCCACTTTCTCCACCTCATCCACATTCTCCCCTTCGTCAAATTCGTCCACTTCGTCAATTTCGTCTACTTCCTCCACTTCTTCCACTTCATCCATTTCGTCCATTTCGCCCACTTTGACAACTTCTTCGACCTCCTCCACTTCCTCCACTTACTCCATTTCTTCCACTTCCTCCATTTCCTCAACATCGCCCATTTGCTCTAGTTCCTCCACTTCATTCACTTCATCCACTTCTTCCACTTCGTCAACTTTGTCCACTTCCTCCACTTCCTCCACTTAGTCCTCTTCGTCCACTTCGTCCACTTCGTCAACTTCGTCATCTTCGTCCATTTCGTCCACTTCGTCAGGTTCGTCCACTTCCTCCACTTACTCCACTTTGTCCACTTCTTCCACTTCGTCCACTTCGTCGACTTCGTCAACTTCGTCAACTGCGTCGACTTCGTCCACTTCCTCCACTTCGTCCATTTCGTCCATTTCGTCCATTTCGTCCTCTTCTTCCACTTCCTCCACTTCCTCCATTTCCTCCACTTCGTCCACGTCGCCAACTTCGTCCACTGCCTCCATTTCGTCCACCTCCTCCACTTCCTCCACTTCGTCAACTTCGTCCACTACGTCAACTTCGTCCACTTCGTCAACTTCGTCCACTTCGTCCACTTCTTCCACTTCCTCCACTTCCTCCACTGCCTCCACTACTTTCTCCACTTCCTCCACTTTGTCCACTTCGTACACTTCTTCGACTTCCTCCTGTTCCTCCACTTCCTCCACTTCCTCCATTTGGTCCATTTCCTCAACTTCCTCAACATCGTCCATTTCCTCTACTTCCTCCACTTCATTCACTTCATCCACTTCTTCCACTTCGTCAACTTTGTCCACTTCATCCACATCGTGCACTTCGTCCACTTTGTCTACTTCGACCACTTCGTCTAATTCGTCCACTTCGTCCACTTCATCAAGTTCGTCCACTTCCTCCACTTTGTCAAGTTCGTCCACTTCCTCCACTTCGTCCACTTCGTCCACTTCGTCCACTTCCTCCATTTCGTCCACTTCCTCCACTTCCTCAACATCGTCCATTTCCTCCACTTCCTGCACCTCATTCACTTCCTCCACTTCTTCCACTTCGTAAACTTCCTCCACTGCCTCCACTTCGTCCACTTCTTCCATTTCGTCAACTTCGTCAATTTCGTCCACTTCCTCCACTTCCTCCACTACTTCCTCCACTTCCTCCACTTTGTCCACTTTGTACACTTCTTCCACTTCCTCCTGTTCCTCCACTTCCTCCACTTCCTCCATTTGGTCCATTTCCTCCACTTCCTCAACATCGTCCATTTCCTCTACTTCCTCCACTTCATTCACTTCATTCACTTCTCCCACTTCATCAACTTTGTCCACTTCATCCACATCGTGCACTTCGTCCACTTCGTCAACTTCGTCAAGTTTGTCCACTTCGTCCATTTGGTCCACTTCGTCAGGTTCGTCCACTTCCTCCACTTCCTCCACTTCCTCCACTTCCTCCACTTCGTCGACTTCGTCCACTTCCTCCACTTCGTCCATTTCGTCCACTTCGTCCACTTCCTCCACTTCCTCCACTTCCTCAACTTCGTCCCCGTCGCCAACTTCATCAACTTCGTCCACTTCGTCCCTTGCCTCCATTTCGTCCACCTCCTCTTCCACTTCCTCCTCTTCGTGCACTTCCTCCATTTCGTCAACTTCATCCACTTCGTGAACTTCGTTTACCTCGTCCACTTCCTCGACTTCGTCCACTTCCTCCACTTCGTCCTCTTCGTCCACTTCTTCATCTTCTTCTTAAACTTTGTCCAGTTCGTCAAGTTCGTCCACTTCGTCCATTTCTTCCACTTCCTCCACTTCGTCCACGTCGCCAACTTCCTCCACTTCCTCCACTTCCTCCACTTCCTCCACCTCCTCCATTTCCATCACTTCGTCAACTTCGGCCACTTCGTCAACTTCGTCCACTTCCTCCACTTCGTCCAGTTCTTCAACTTCCTCCACTTTGTCCACATTCTCCATTTCCTCCACCTCGTACACTTCGTCCACTTCGACCATTTCGTCCACTTCGTCAAGTTCGTCAGCTTCCTCCACTTCGTCAAGTTAGTCCACTTCCTCCACTTCGTCAACTTTCTCCACTTCCTCCACTTCCTCAGCATCATCCATTTCCTCCACTTCCTCCACTCCATTCACTTGATCCAATTTGTAACCATTGTCCACTTCGTCCACTTCTTCCACTTCCTCCACTTCGTGCACTTCGTCAACTTCGTCAACTCCATCCACTTCCTCCATTTCGTCCATTTTGTCAAGTTCGTCCACTTCCTCAACTTCCTCCACTTTGTCCATTTCGTCCACTTCGTCAGCTTCGTCAAGTTCGTGAACTTCGTCCACTTCCTCCACTTCATCAACTTCCTTCACTTTGTCCACTTCGTCCACTTCGTCTAGTTCGTCAACTTTGTCTACTTCCTCCACTTCCTCCACTTCCTCCACTTCCTCAACTTCCTCCACCTCCTCCACTTCGTCCACTTCCTCAACTTCCTCAACTTCCTCAACTTCCTCCACTTTGTCCACTTCTTCCACTTCCTCCACTTCGTCCACTTCCTCCTCTTCCTCCACTTCGTCCACTTCGTCCACTTCGTCCACTTCGTCAACTTCGTCCACTTCGTCCACTTCCTCCACTTCCTCCACTTCGTCCATTTCTTCCACTTCCTCCACTTCGTCCACTTCCACCTCTTCCTCCGCTTCGTCCACTTTCTCAACTTCGTCCACCTCCTCCACTTCGTCCAGTTCTTCCACTTCGTCTACTTTGTCTACATTGTCCACTTCCTCCACTTCGTCAAGTTTGTCCACTTCCTCCACTTTGTCCCCTTCGTCCACTTGGTCCACTTCGTCTACTTCGTCCATTTCGTCCACTTCATCAAGTTCGTCCACTTCTTCCACTTCCTCCACTTTGTCAAGTTAATCCAGTTCCTCCACTTCCTCCACCTCGTCCACTTCCTCCACTTCCTCCACTTCCTCCACTTCCTCCATTTCGTCCACTTGCTCAAGATCGTCCATTTCCTCCACTTCCTCCAATTCATTCACTTCCTCCACTTCTTCCACTTCGTCAACTCTGTCCACTTCGTCCACTCCGTCCACTTCGTCAACTTCGTCCATTTCGTCAACTTCGTCAATTTCGTCCACTTCCACCACTCCCTCCACCTTGTCCAGTTCGTCCACTTCCTCCACTTCCTCCACTTCATCCACTTTGTCCACTTCGTACACTTCTTCCACTTCCTCCTTTTCCTTCACTTCCTCCACTTCCTTCACTTCCTCAATTTGGTCCATTTCCTCCACTTCCTCAACATCGTCCATTTCCTCTACTTCCTCCACTTCATTCACTTCATCGACGTCTTCCACTTCGTCAACTTTGTCCACTTCCTCCACATCGTCCACTTCCTCCACTTCGTCAACTTCGTCAACTTTGTCCACTTCGTCCATTTGGTCAACTTCGTCAGGTTCGTCCACTTCCTCCACTTCCTCCACTTCCTCCACTTCCTCCACTTCGTCGACTTCGTCCACTTCCTCCACTTCGTCCATTTCGTCCACTTCGTCCACTTCTTCCAGTTGCTCCACTTCGTCCACTTCCTCCACTTCGTCCCCATCGCTAACTTGGTCAACTTCGTCCAATTCCTCCACTTCCTCTACTTCCTCCATTTCGTCCACTTCCTCCACTTCCTCCACTTCCTCCATTTCGTCCACTTCCTCCACTTCCTCCATTTCGTCTACTTCCTCCTCTTCATTTACTTCATCCACTTCTTCCACTTCGTCAACTTTGTCCACTTCCTCCACTTCCTCCACTTCGTCCACTTTGTCAACTTCGTCCTCTTTCTCCACTTTGTCCACTTCCTGCACTTCCTCCACTTCCTCCACTTCGTCCATTTCGTCCACTTCGTCAGGTTCGTCCACTTCCTCCACTTTCTCAACATCGTCCACTTCATCCACTTCGTCCATTTCCTCCACTTCGTCAGGTTCGTCCACTCCATTCACTTCATCCACTTCTTCCACTTCGTCAACTTTTTCGACTTCCTCCACTTCGTCCACTTCGTCAACTTCATCCACTTCGTCCATTTGGTCCACTTCGTCAAGTTCATCCACTTCCTCCACTTTGTGTATTTCGTCCACTTCGTCAGCTTCGTCAAGTTCGTGAACTTTTTCCACATCGTCCACTTCCTCCACTTCATCCATTTCCTTCACTTCGTTGACTTCGTCCTCTTCGTCTACTTCCTCCACTTCGTCAACTTCGTGCACTTCGTCCACTTCGTCCACTTCGTCCACTCCCTCCACTTCCTCCATGATGGACAAATTTGTAAGCACCAAAATATGATGTCACAAACTTGTTTCACAATCGGCAAGTATGACCGAATCGTTTCAAGTAATAAACTTGGTAAGACCAAGTATCGTTCTCCCAAAGGACTCACGGCCTAGTTTAGTTATAATATTTGTTGATTAGCTAAGACTTAAGAACACAATAATTGAAGTTTAATATGCAAAGACGAAAATTAAATATGTATGCATGAATTGATCAATGACAAAGACAAAAGATAAACACTTTCAAGGAAATATATGAATGAATATGTTGTTGGGGGTCAATTTCATCTCATCCACTCTCATATATTTTAGGAATTCAACATTCAAATCATCATTGTTAATGCCACTCTCTAATGTACCATTCTAGATGGCTTCTCCCTAATCAAATAGTTCATACAATTCCTAGCATTCCTAATGATTAGTTCATGAGT
This sequence comes from Vigna umbellata, assembly GCF_029865625.1. Lineage (NCBI taxonomy): Eukaryota > Viridiplantae > Streptophyta > Magnoliopsida > Fabales > Fabaceae > Vigna > Vigna umbellata. The sequence goes on from NC_142171.1 coordinate 38,675,062, forward strand.
GCAGGAGCTTAAAGGCAACCAATATAATATTGTCAGTATAATATTGGGAGAAATTCCCCGGATCTAGATTTCCCCGTACGTGTCCGTATCAACAAAACCAATAATCATGCATTAGAATGAGTTAAACAATGCAAGCATTGAGCAAAGAGGAAAAACCCTAACTAATGATGAAAGAAAGCATATGTCTTAATTCAAAGATGTACTCAACAAATCCATATATGAGAGCTTCAAGAGATTACTTTGATTCCCCAACAAACATACAAGGTTTAGTTCACCATATTCATGGTGAACCTAGATGAATAACAATGAAAGTATGAAAGAATAAACCCAATAAAGGTGAAGAGGTAGCCTGAGCATCCAAGATCCTCCTTCAAAGGGGTGAAAGAGAGAGTGTTTGCCTCGTTTCTGCCAAAGATACCTAACTATAGGACGTGCAAGCCCTTATATACTAATCTAGAGTTACAAAAGATTACAAAAGTCCAAGCCCAAAAAGTGCCGCTCAGCGGTGATTGCGCGTCTTCTTTCTTCCCCTCAGCGGCCATTTTGCCCCTCAGCGGTTCCAACGTCACCTCTTGAGTGCCGCTCAGCGGTAGTTTGCCGCTGAGCGGTGCCTTCGACTTCTCCTTTTTGCACTCTTTCTTGTCTTTTCTAATGTCCTCTCTCTTATTCTTCACTTCTTTCACCAAATTCACCTCAAAACCTGCACAAAAACACTTAAATCAAGCATAAACCTGTCCAGCTCTCTTATTTCTGAAAATATAAACAAAAGGCATGATTTCAAGCTAGTTTCTAAGTCTAAAGGTTGCTTTTAGTATCAACTTTAAGCATGAAAATAACAGTTTTTCAACTGTTATCACAACCCCAAACTTAGAACTTTGCTTGTCCTCAAGCAAATAAAATGTAACTCCATCTCCAACCAATTCATATGATGGTTTACTCATTCAAAATCCTCTTTTCAAGATAAGTAATAACTTCACTCAAACTTAAGACCAAGAGTTCAATCAAGATGTGCACATGCTTTAGTGTTCACAAAGTCATTTAAATTCCAACAAATGCTATTTTTCATGAATGATCAATCAATTAAGCATGGATGTTCATGAGCTTATGGAATATTTCCTCACTAGGTAAAGTGTTTCACTCAACACACAAGTGTATAAGAGGTAAAGTGTTTCACTCATTCACTCCACTATCACAATGTCACATGAATCAACTTTGCCTTTCATTTAACCACAATCAAATACATTCACAAGCATGCATCATCACAAGGACTTTTCAATGGCTTATAATGTGGCTGGGCTAACAAGAAAATTGGTTTTTCTGGATCACAAAATCCTTGAGTTAAGAGAATCATAACAACACAATCTTCTTATTCATTCCCAACTTTCTTTTGCCTTTGCTTTTGCATTTGCATTGAGCTTTGCTTCTTTTTCTTTTCTTTTCTTTGCATATTCTTACTTTTTAGCTCTTAGCTCAATGCTTTTTCCTTTTTCATGTTTCCCCAATAACCCCAAACTTGAACATTTAACAATACCACACAAGATCTTCTACTTAACTCAAGGTAAAGATTTTCAATCAAGGATGTTCAGTGTATATTTAAGGCTAAGGGTTCAACGGATAGAACACAACGTGTTCTCTTTTAGAAGGCTAACTTTATGAATTTGGCCAATAAAAAGGGTTTCAAAAACACGGCCTTTGATCATATGATGAAAAACAAGCAATTGATTCAATCATAGAAAACCTGGGCAAAGTCATTCATGCTTTCAAAGTAATAGCATTCAACAATAACAACTCTGGAGCTCAAAACCTCACATATAAGCTCATTCACATTTGACATGCACATCCTGCTTAATTTCACAATCACAATCATGATATTATGCATTTGTTCACAAAGCTTGTGAATCACCTGTATAAGCATTTTAATGTGCACATCATCTCAACATCAATTAATCATAAGCATCATTCAGCATTACTTATCACACAATCACAGTTAATAGCAAACCATCACAAGAAACCAGGTGTTCAATAGAGTACATCAAACCCTAATCTAAAAACAAAAACAAATAAGTTCAGAAAACTTAAACCACAAAAGCATAATCATATGATAGCATTCATCAGTAAATGCTATCTCAGCTCCTCATCAGTCCGAGCTCTCTGTATCTTCCTCTTCCTCTTCATCATCATCTTCATCAAATGCATCCTCCTCCTCAGCTTCATCTTCATCCATGTTTCGGGCTGAAGCTTCAGCTGCTTCAGCTCCTCCATTCCATGGTTCTTCTGGCCAAGCTACCACATTATGGAATTCATCCATAGTCCACCTGTGTGCTGGAGGGGTATCATACATCCCCACTATCATCTCAGCCGTGGCCACCTGCCCTCTATGGATGGACTGCAACTGAGCACCTATAAGAGACATATACATGTCCCTCATCTGGAATGGTTCTGCTTCATGAGTATCAGCAGAAGTCCTGCTCTGTGCTGGCCTTCTCTCTCTACGAGCCTGGCGTGGTGGCACTGGCTGGGCTGCCTCGTCACCTCCACAGTACTGTCTGTAATAGGCCTCATCTATAGCTTTTCTTGGCCTCTCAAATGGTGGAACAGAAGTGTCCACCCCAGTTAGCTTGCAAAGGTGAGTGATCAAAGAAGGATGTCCCAGTGGTGCTTTGTTGTTTGAGGTGTTAGCACACACACTAATCTCATCAGTTATCACCTGCCCAATATTAACATTCAAGTTTCTGATAGCACAGTAGATGAAGAGTGCCCTGCTGAGAGTAATATCTGACACATGTGAACATGGCTGAATGTTGGCATGAGAAAATGCCATCCAATACTTTGCAAGAGGAGTCAAATCTGTCCTCCTAATATTAACCACTGAGCCAGATCTATTCCTTTGGAAGTGTCCTCCAGGTATGCACAATACTCTCTCAACATCCTCAAAGTCAGCACCTTCCTCCATGCTAAGAGCAAACTGGCATTGCTCACCAGCCCACACAGTATCCAGAAAGTTATTGATGGAGTCAGGATCATACCTGATAGCATGGCCTCTAACATAGCCCAAATAATTCTCAGCTGGATAATCACCAATCTTCTTTGCATTGGTGTAGAATTCTTTCACCACAGCTATGTTGGCAGGTGATGGATAAGTGGCTAGCTTCCCCCAATCATTCCCTAACACTTGCTCTCCAAATTGAGGAGCAAAGTTAGGTATCATTCCAACCTTTCTCTCCATTAGAAGTCTCCTGTCCTGAACCACCCTAAAGTGCTTCTCATGTTTCCTAGAGAGGAACCTGCCATTATGGGGCTGCTCTGGTTCCTTTTCCTTTCTCTTGGTTGCCATGGTTTTCAATCTCTTTCCTGAAGAGGATGCCATTCCTGCATTCAAACATAAATCCAAAACCACAGAACATGATGTTAATCATTAGTAAACACAAAACAAAACTCCTTTTGAAGCTAAACCACCGCTGAGGGCCAGAATTTCCCCTCAGTGATAACAGTTGAAAAACTGTTATTTTCATGCTTAAAAGTGATACTAAAAGCAACCTTTAGACTTAGAAACTAGCTTGAAATCATGCATTTTGTTTATATTTTCAGAAATAAGAGAGCTGGACAGGTTTATGCTTGATTTGAGTGTTTTTGTGCAGGTTTTGAGGTGAATTTGGTGAAAGAAGTGAAGAATGAGAGAGAGGACATTAGAAAAGACAAGAAAGAGTGCAAAAAGAGAAGTCGAAGGCACCGCTCAGCGGCAAACTACCGCTGAGCGGCACTCAAGAGGTGGCGTTGGAACCGCTGAGGGGCAAATGGCCGCTGAGGGGAAGAAAGAAGACGCGTAACCACCGCTGAGCGGTAAATGGCGCTGAGCGGCACTTTTTGGGCTTGGGCTTTTGTAATCTTTTGTAATTCTAGATTAGTATATAAGGGCTTGCACGTCCTTTAGTTAGAGATCTTTGGCAGAAACGAGGCAAACACTCTCTCTTTCACCCCTTTGAAGGAGGATCTTGGATGCTCAGGCTACCTCTTCCACTTTATTGGGTTTATTCTTTCATACTTTCATTGTTATTCATCTAGGTTCACCATGAATATGGTGAACTAAACCTTGTATGTTTGTTGGGGAATCAATGTAATCTCTTGAAGCTCTCATATATGGATTTGTTGAGTACATCTTTGAATTAAGACATATGCTTTCTTTCATCATTAGTTAGGGTTTTTCCTCTTTGCTCAATGCTTGCATTGTTTAACTCATTCTAATGCATGATTATTGGTTTTGTCGATACGGACACGTACGGGGAAGTCTAGATCCGGGGAATTTCTCCCAATATTATACTGACAATATTCTATTGGTTGCCTTTAAGCTCCTGCACTCATGAACTAATCATTAGGAATGCTAGGAATTGTATGAACTATTTGATTAGGGAGAAGCCATCTAGAATGGTACATTAGAGAGTGGCATTAACAATGATGATTTGAATGTTGAATTCCTAAAATATATGAGAGTGGATGAGATGAAATTGACCCCCAACAACATATTCATTCATATATTCCATTGAAAGTGTTTGTCTTTTGTCTTTGCCATTGATCAAAATTCATGCATACATGTTTATTTTCTGTCTTGCATTTTAAACTCAAATATTTCGTTTGTAAGTCTTAGTTAATCAAGAAACCACATAACTAAACTAGGCCGTGAGTCCTTTGGGAAGAACGATACTTGGTCTTACCAAGTTTTATTACTTGAACGATTCGGTCATACTTGCCGATTGTGAAACAAGTTTGTGACATCATATTTTGGTGCTTACAAATTTGTCCATCACTCAGCGCCACCAGTGCCACATTCAAACACGCAACAAACCAGAAAAAACAAATCTGGCAGAGTGCCGCTCAGCGGTAATTGCCGCTCAGCGGTGATCTACAGATTTTTGCAAATCTCGTTTTTAAACTGTCCTAACTCCACCCAAATGCAATTTTCAGTTTTCCAGTTCATAATCAAGCAGTTTAATCGGTTCAAACATCAAATATATCATCAAATCATGCATAGAAATCAAAACCCCTAAATATCCATGCTTTGACAATCACAGTCAATTTCAAGAACCCTAGAATGAACAAAATGCATTTTACTTACTTGGGTGGAGATGCTAGATGATATGAGGATGCTTCCAAACTAGAATGCTCTCTTCCAACCCCAAACTTTGATAGCACACTAGTGTAAAAGTGAGTGGAAGAGAAATTTTCTAAAGAGGGAAGAGTAAAAAGATGTGGGAAACCTAAGAGGAGATATGTGGGAGTCTTAGTGCAGAGAAGAGCTTGAAAGAATGTAAAAACGCGCAGCTTAGGGTTTAAAATTACCCCAATGGGCTCGGGTTCCGCTAAGGGGAACTTAAGCCCATCTGCGATAGTACCGCTCAGCGGTAATTGCCGCTCAGCGGCACTTTCTTGATGTGCCCTTCTCTTCTTTTCTTGACCTACGTGCCTTCCTAGCATACCCCTCATAGGTTCCCTGCAATTCAATGTTAAAAATGCTTATGCAAATCCTAAAAATAAACAAACAGAAAACAATCAATCAACTGGGTTGCCTCCCAGGTAGCGCTTGTTTAACGTCACGAGCCTGACCCAAAATCCACCAACACCCATCAGTAGGTGTTTCAAACTTACCAGCACCCATCAGTAGGTGCAAAATCTTCTCACCAACACCCATCAGTAGGTGTTACAAACTTAGTATCCTTCAGTAGATACTTAACCACCTAGCATCCTTCAGTAGATGCTGGATCCAACAAAAATATTTACAGAATAATGTCCACAATTTAAAAGTTACAAAACCAAATCAAAAGTTTTTAAATCCACTGGGTTGCCTCCCAGCAAGCGCTCTTTTAACATCATTAGCTTGACCCAGTAAAGCTCATGTTCCTTCTTCTTTTTCTTCTTTCTACTGAACTTCTTCAGAAATTTGATCAAACCAGGAACCTGTTGCAATGTCTCAATCATAGGAACTTTAATCTCCAATTTCTTGAAGATTTCCATAAAGCACTTAAATTTCTTTTCCTTCCTATGATTCTTCTTTAGATGAGGATGTGATTTTTCATGTGATTTCTTCTTCTTTCCTCTCATCTTCTTTTTCTTCCTTTTTCTCTCCCTAAATTTTCTCTTTTTCTCTTCTTTTATTTTTTTCTTCCTTTCTCTTTTTCTCCTCAACTTCTTTATCTTCACACAAATTTTCTTTCTCTCTTCTCTCTCAACCAATTCTTTTTCTTTTTCTTCATCTTTATCTTTCTCACTCAACTCTTCTTTCTCTTTTCTCTCTACCCTTTCCTCATCTCCCTCTAATTTTTCCTCATCAAGAATCTTGTCACTTTCAGTGATAATGACTTGCCCTTCCTCCTTAAGGTTAACATCAGTATTAACATCATCATTTAATATCTGACTAATGTGACGAAGTTGCATCTCCATTCTTTTACATGATTCTTCAATGCTTTTCTGAGTAGAGTCGGAATTTTTCAAAAATCGTTGAAGGGTGTCCTCCAACCTATCCAAACTTCCTGATAGAAAGGGTTGTTGCTGCCATTGTTGTTGTGGTTGGTTCTCAAATTGTCCAGCAGCTTGCCAAAATTGGCTTTGATCCATGCTTGAGTGAGGTTCCCACCATTGGTTGAGATTACTTTGGTAGAATTGAGTGCCCCTATAGTTAAACTCTTGACCAAATTGCATTCTGCAGACATTAGGCACAAAACCCTAAAACAATTGTTAGCACAAAAAGATAGAGAAAAGAAAAAAAATCAAAGGATATAATTGAAAAGATAAGAAGATAGGAAATAAAAACAGAAAAATAAAAACATAAAATAAAATAAAATAAAATAAAATACAAACAGAAAATAAAATAAAATAAAATAAAATAAAATATAATCTAATCAAATAAAATAAAATCAAATAAAAACCGAAAAATAAAAAACAGAAAATAAAAACAGAAAACAGAAAAACAGAAAACAGAAAAAATAAAATAAAATCAAATAGAATACAAACTGAAAAATATAAACAGAAAAATAAAATAAAATAAAAATTCGAAATTAAAATAAAATCTAATCTAAAAAGATAAAAATAAAATCTAACCTAAAGTATAAAAATAAAATCTAAAAAGATAAAATAATAAAAACAGAAAAAATAAAAACAGAAATTCAAAATTAAAGTCAAAGATAATCAATAATCACACAAATTAACCAGTTAAACCACGAATCCCCGGCAACGGCGCCAAAAACTTGATGGACAAATTTGTAAGCACCAAAATATGATGTCACAAACTTGTTTCACAATCGGCAAGTATGACCGAATCGTTTCAAGTAATAAACTTGGTAAGACCAAGTATCGTTCTCCCAAAGGACTCACGGCCTAGTTTAGTTATGTGATTTGTTGATTAGCTAAGACTTAAGAACACAATAATTGAAGTTTAATATGCAAAGACGAAAATTAAATATGTATGCATGAATTGATCAATGACAAAGACAAAAGATAAACACTTTCAAGGAAATATATGAATGAATATGTTGTTGGGGGTCAATTTCATCTCATCCACTCTCATATATTTTAGGAATTCAACATTCAAATCATCATTGTTAATGCCACTCTCTAATGTACCATTCTAGATGGCTTCTCCCTAATCAAATAGTTCATACAATTCCTAGCATTCCTAATGATTAGTTCATGAGTGCAGGAGCTTAAAGGCAACCAATATAATATTGTCAGTATAATATTGGGAGAAATTCCCCGGATCTAGATTTCCCCGTACGTGTCCGTATCAACAAAACCAATAATCATGCATTAGAATGAGTTAAACAATGCAAGCATTGAGCAAAGAGGAAAAACCCTAACTAATGATGAAAGAAAGCATATGTCTTAATTCAAAGATGTACTCAACAAATCCATATATGAGAGCTTCAAGAGATTACTTTGATTCCCCAACAAACATACAAGGTTTAGTTCACCATATTCATGGTGAACCTAGATGAATAACAATGAAAGTATGAAAGAATAAACCCAATAAAGGTGAAGAGGTAGCCTGAGCATCCAAGATCCTCCTTCAAAGGGGTGAAAGAGAGAGTGTTTGCCTCGTTTCTGCCAAAGATACCTAACTATAGGACGTGCAAGCCCTTATATACTAATCTAGAGTTACAAAAGATTACAAAAGTCCAAGCCCAAAAAGTGCCGCTCAGCGGTGATTGCGCGTCTTCTTTCTTCCCCTCAGCGGCCATTTTGCCCCTCAGCGGTTCCAACGTCACCTCTTGAGTGCCGCTCAGCGGTAGTTTGCCGCTGAGCGGTGCCTTCGACTTCTCCTTTTTGCACTCTTTCTTGTCTTTTCTAATGTCCTCTCTCTTATTCTTCACTTCTTTCACCAAATTCACCTCAAAACCTGCACAAAAACACTTAAATCAAGCATAAACCTGTCCAGCTCTCTTATTTCTGAAAATATAAACAAAAGGCATGATTTCAAGCTAGTTTCTAAGTCTAAAGGTTGCTTTTAGTATCAACTTTAAGCATGAAAATAACAGTTTTTCAACTGTTATCACTCCACTCCGTCCACTTCGTTCACTTCTTCCACTTCTTCCACTTCCTCCACTTCGTCCACTTCCTCCACTTTGTCCATTTCGTCCACTTCCTCCACTTCATCAACTTCCTTCACTTTGTCCACTTCGTCCACTTCGTCTAGTTCGTCAACTTTGTCTACTTCGTCCACTTCCTCCACTTCCTCCACTTCCTCAACTTCCTCCACCTCCTCCACTTCGTCCACTTCGTCAACTTCCTCAACTTCCTCAACTTCCTCCACTTTGTCCACTTCTTCCACTTCCTCCACTTCGTCCACTTCCTCCTCTTCCTCCACTTCGTCCACTTCGTCCACTTCGTCCACTTCGTCCACTTCCTCCACTTCCTCCACTTCGTCCATTTCTTCCACTTCCTCCACTTCGTCCACTTCCACCTCTTCCTCCGCTTCGTCCACTTTCTCAACTTCGTCCACCTCCTCCACTTCGTCCAGTTCTTCCACTTCCTCCACTTCGTCAAGTTTGTCCACTTCCTCCACTTCCTCCACTTTGTCCCCTTCGTCCACTTGGTCCACTTCGTCTACTTCATCCATTTCGTCCACTTCATCAAGTTCGTCCACTTCTTCCACTTCCTCCACTTTGTCAAGTTAATCCACTTCCTCCACTTCCTCCACCTCGTCCACTTCCTCCACTTCCTCCACTTCCTCCATTTCGTCCACTTCCTCAAGATCGTCCATTTCCTCCACTTCCTCCAATTCATTCACTTCCTCCACTTCTTCCACTTCGTCAACTCTGTCCACTTCGTCCACTCCGTCCAATTCGTCAACTTCGTCCATTTCGTCAACTTCGTCAATTTCGTCCACTTCCACCACTCCCTCCACCTTGTCCAGTTCGTCCACTTCCTCCACTTCCTCCACTTCATCCACTTTGTCCACTTCGTACACTTCTTCCACTTCCTCCTTTTCCTTCACTTCCTCCACTTCCTCCACTTCCTCAATTTGGTCCATTTCCTCCACTTCCTCAACATCGTCCATTTCCTCTACTTCCTCCACTTCATTCACTTCATCGACGTCTTCCACTTCGTCAACTTTGTCCACTTCCTCCACATCGTCCACTTCCTCCACTTCGTCAACTTCGTCAACTTCGTCAACTTTGTCCACTTCGTCCATTTGGTCAACTTCGTCAGGTTCGTCCACTTCCTCCACTTCCTCCACTTCCTCCACTTCCTCCACTTCGTCGACTTCGTCCACTTCCTCCACTTCGTCCATTTCGTCCACTTCGTCCACTTCTTCCAGTTGCTCCACTTCGTCCACTTCCTCCACTTCGTCCCCATCGCTAACTTCGTCAACTTCGTCCAATTCCTCCACTTCCTCTACTTCCTCCATTTCGTCCACTTCCTCCACTTCCTCCACTTCCTCCATTTCGTCCACTTCCTCCACTTCCTCCATTTCGTCTACTTCCTCCTCTTCATTTACTTCATCCACTTCTTCCACTTCGTCAACTTTGTCCACTTCCTCCACTTCCTCCACTTCGTCCACTTTGTCAACTTCGTCCTCTTTCTCCACTTTGTCCACTTCCTGCACTTCCTCGACTTCCTCCACTTCGTCCATTTCGTCCACTTCGTCAGGTTCGTCCACTTCCTCCACTTTCTCAACATCGTCCACTTCATCCACTTCGTCCATTTCCTCCACTTCGTCAGGTTCGTCCACTCCATTCACTTCATCCACTTCTTCCACTTCGTCAACTTTTTCGACTTCCTCCACTTCGTCCACTTCGTCTACTTCGTCCACTTCGTCAACTTCATCCACTTCGTCCATTTGGTCCACTTCGTCAAGTTCATCCACTTCCTCCACTTTGTGTATTTCGTCCACTTCGTCAGCTTCGTCAAGTTCGTGAACTTTTTCCACATCGTCCACTTCCTCCACTTCATCCATTTCCTTCACTTCGTCGACTTCGTCCTCTTCGTCTACTTCCTCCACTTCGTCAACTTCGTGCACTTCGTCCACTTCGTCCACTCCCTCCACTTCCTCCACTCCGTCCACTTCGTTCACTTCTTCCACTTCTTCCACTTCCTCCACTTCGTCCATGTCGTCAACTTCGTCCACATCATCCTCTTTGTCCACTTCGTCGACTTCGTCCTATTCGTCCACTTCCTCCACTTTCTCCACTTCATCCACTTCGTCCACTTCGTCAAGTTCTTCCACTTCGTCCACTTCCTCTACTTCGTCCACTTCCTCCACTTCCTTTACTTCTTCCATTTCGTCCTCTTCCTCCAGTTTCTCCACTTCCACCACTTCCTCCACTTCGTCAACTTCTTCCACTTCGTCCATTTCGTCCACTTCGTCAAGTTCGTCCACTTCATTCCTTCCTCGACTTCCTCCACTTCGTCCACGTCGCCAACTTCCTCAACTTCGTCCATTTTGTCCACTTCGTCAAGTTCGTCAACTTCCTCCACTTTGTCAAGTTCGTCCACTTCCACTTCGTCCACTTCCTCCACTTCCTACACTTCGTCCACTTCCTCCACTTCCTCCACTTCCTCCATATCCTCCATTTCATCCACTTCCTCAACATCGTCCCTTTGCTCCACTTCCTACACTTCGTCAACTTCTTCCAATTCGTCCACTTCGTCCACTTCGTCCATTTCGTCTACTTCGTCAAGTTCGTCCACTTCCTCCACTTCTTCCACTTCTTCCACTTCGTCAAGTTCGTCCACCTCCTCCACTTCCTCCATTTCCTCCACTTCCTCCACTTCCTCAACATCGTCCATTTCCTCTACTTCCTCTACTTCATTCACTTCATCCACTTCTTCCACTTTGTCAACTTTGTCCACATCCTCCACTTCGTCAACTTCGTCCACTTCGTCCATTTCGTCCACTTCGTCAAGTTCGTCCACATCCTCCACTTCCTCCACTTTGTCCACTTCGTCCACTTCGCAACTTCGTCGACTTCGTCCACTTCCTCCATTTCGTCCACTTCGCCCACTTCTTCCACTTCGTCCACTTCCTCCACTTCCTCCACTTCGTCCACGTCGCCGACTTCGTCAACATCGTCCACTTCGTCAAATTCGTTCACTTCGTCAACTTCGTTCACTTCGTCCACCTCCACCACTTCCTCCAATATCTCCACTTCGTCCACTTCCTCCACTTCGTCCTCTTCGTCCTCTTCGTCCTCTTCGTCCACTTCTTCATATTCTTCTTCCACTTCGTCGAATTCGTCAACTTTGTCAACTTCGTCCCTTTGTCCACGTCATTCACTTTGTCAGGTTCGTCCCCTTCGTCCCTTCGTCCAATTCGTCCACTTAGTTCATTTCGTCCATTTCGTCCACTTCGTCAACTTCGTTCACTTCCTCCACTTCCTCCACTTCGTCAAGTTCGTCCACTTCCTCCACTTCCTCCATTTCGTCCACTTCCTCAATATCGTCCATTTCCTCTACTTCCTCCATTTCATCCACTTCTTCCACTGCGTCAACTTTGTCCACTTCCTCCACTTCGTCCACTTCGTCCGCTTCGTCAACTTTGTCTACTTCGTCCACTTCGTCCATTTCGTCCACTTCGTCAGGTTCGTCCACTTCCTCCACTTTGTCCACTTCGTCCATTTCGCAACTTCGTCGACTTCGTCCACTTCCTCAACTTCGTCCATTTCGTCCACTTCGTCCACATCTTCCAATTCGTCCACTTCGTCCACGTCGCCAACTTCGTCCACTTCGACAACTTCGTCCACCTCGTCCACTTCGTCCACTTCGTCAACTTCGTCCACTTCGTCAACTTCGTCCACCTCCTCCACTTCGTCCACTTCCTCCACTTCGTCCACTTCCTCCACTTCGTCCTCTTCGTCCACTTCTTCAACTTCTTTTTCCACTTCGTCCACTTCATCCAATTCGTCAGCTTTGTCCACGTCGTCCCTTCGTCCACTTCCTCCACTTCGTCCACTTGGTCCACTTCCTCAACATCGTCTACTTCGTCCCCTTCTTCCACTTCGTTAACTTTGTCCAGTTCGTCCCCCTCGTCCACCTGGTCCACTTCGTCCACTTGGTCCACTTCCTCAACATCGTCCACTTCCTCCACTTCGTCCACTTCCCTCACTTTGTCCACTTCGTCAACTTCGTCCACTTCCTCCACGTCGTCCAGTTCTTCGACTTCCTCCACTTCATCCATATTCTCCACTTCCTCCACTTCCTCCACTTCGTGAAGTTCGTCCACTTCCTCCACTACCTCCACTTCCTCTGCTTCCTCCATTTCGTCCACTTCCTCCAGTTCCTCAACATCGTCCATTTCCTCCACTTCCTCCACTTCATTCACTTCCTTCACTTGTTCCACTTCCTCCACTTCATCCACATTCTCCACTTCCTCCACTTCCTCCACATCGTGAAGTTCGTCCACTTCCTCCACTTCGTGAAGTTCGTCCACTTTCTCCACTTCCTACATTTCGTACACTTCCTCCAGTTCCTCAACATCGTCCATTTCCTCCACTTCCTCCACTTCTTCCACTTCGTTAACTTTGTCCACTTCCTCCACTACTTCCACTTCATCAACTTCGTCCACATCGTCCACTTCCTCCACTTGGTCCACTTCCTCCACTTCCTCCACTTCCTACACTTCGTCCACTACGTCCACTTCGTACACTTCTTCCACTTCGTCCACTTCGTTCACTTCCTCCACTTCGTCCACTTCCACCATTTCGTCCACTTCCTCCACTTCCTCAACATCGTCCATTTCCTCTACTTCCTCCACTTCATCCACTTCTTCCACTTCGTCAACTTTGTCCACTTCCTGCGCTTTGTCCACTTCCTCCACTTCCTCCACTTCCTCCACTTCGTCAATTTCGTCTACTTCGTCCATTTCGTCCACTTCGTCAGGTTCGTCTACTTCCTCCACTTCCTCCACTTCCTCCACTTTGTCCACTTCGTCCACTTCGTCAACTTCGTCCACTTTGTCCACTTCGTCCATTTCGTCCACTTCGTCAGGTTCGTCCACTTCCTCCACTTCCTCCACTTTGTCCACTTTGTCCACTTCGTCCACTTCGTCGACTTCGTCCACTTCCTCCACTTCGTCCATTTCGTCCACTTCGTCCACATCTTCCACTTCCTCCACTTCATCCACGTCGTCCACGTCGCCAACTTCGTCAACTTCGTCCACTTCGTCAACTTCGTTCACTTTATCCACTTCGTCAACTTCGTTTACTTCGTCCACTTCCTCCACTTCCTCCACTACCTCCACTTCCTCCACTTCGTCCACTTCGTCCACTTCGTCCTCTTCGTCCAGTTCTTCATCTTCTTCTTCCACTTCGTCCAATTTGTCAACTTCGTCAAGTTCGTCCCTTCGTCCACTTCGTCCACTTTGTCAAGTTCGTCCCCTTCGTCCACTTCCTCAACTTCCTCAACTTCCTCCACTTCGTCAACTTCGTCAACTTCTGCCACTTCGTCCACTTCGTTAACTACGTCCACTTCCTCAACATCGTCCACTTCCTCCACTTCGTCAACTTCTTCCACTTCGTCGACTTCGTCAACTTCCTCAACATCATCCACTTCCTCCACTTCGTCGACTTCCTTCACTTTGTCCACTTCGTCAACTTCGTCCACTTTCTCGATTTTGACCAGTTCTTCCACTTCCTCCACTTCATCCACATTCTCCACTTCGCCCACTTCATCCACTTCGTCAACTTCATCCACTTCGTCCATTTCATCCACTTCGTCAGGTTTGTCCACTTCCTCCACTTCCTCCACTTTGTCCACTTCGTCCACTTCATCGACTTCGTTCACTTGCTCAACTTCGTCCATTTCGTCCACTTCGTCCACTTCTTCCACTTCCTCCACTTCGTCCACGTCGCCAACTCTGTCAACTTCGTCCACTTTGTCAACTTCGTTCACTTCCTCCACTTCGTGAACTTCGTTTACTTCGTCCACTTCGTCCACTTCTTCATCTTCTTCTTCCGCGTCATCCACTTCGTCCAATTCGTCAACTTCGTCAAGTTCGTCCCTTTGTCCACTTCGTCAACTTCGTCCCCTTCGTCCACTTCGTCAAGTTCGTCCCCTTCTTCCTCTTCGTCAACTTCTGCCACTTCGTCAACTACGTCGACTTCCTCAACATCGTCCACTTCCTCCACTTCGTCAACTTCTTCCACTTCGTCCATTTCGTCAACTTCCTCAACATCGGTCACTTCCTCCACTTCCTCCACTTCGTCCACTTCCTTCACTTTGTCCACTTCGTCAACTTCGTCCACTTCGTCCAGTTCCTCCACTTCCTCCACTTCATCCACATTCTCCACTTCCTCCACTTCCTCCACTTCGTAAACTTCGTCCACTTCGTCCATTTCTTCCACCTCATCAAGTTTGTCCATTTTTTCCACTTCCTCCACTTCGTCAACGTCGTTTACTTCGTCCACTTCGTCAAGTTCGTCCACTTCGTCAAGTTCGTCCCCTTCGTCCACTTGCTTCAGTTACTCCACTTCGTCAACTTCTTCCACTTCGTCCACTTCGTCAACCTCGTCCACTTCCTTCACTTCCTCAACATCGTCCACTTCCTCCACTTCCTCCACTTCATTCACTTCCTACACTTCTTCCACTTCGTCAAATTCGTCCACTTCGTCCACTCCCTCCACTTCGTCCACTTCGTCAACTTCGTCCACTTGTTCAACTTCGTCCATTTCGTCCACTTCGTGAAGTTCGTCCACTTCCTCCACTTCCTCCACCTCCTCCACTTCGTCCAGTTCGTTAACTTCAGCAACTTTCTCCACTTCCTCCACTTCGTCCACTTCCTGCACTTCTTCCACTTCCTCCACTTCGTCCACTTTCTCCACTTCGTCCACTTCGTCAACTTCGTCCACTTCCTTCACTTCGTCCAATTCTTCCACTTCCTCCACTTCATCCACATTCTCCACTTCGTCCACTTCCTCCACTTCCTCCACTTCCTATACTTCCACCACTTCCTCCACTTCCTCCTCCACTTCCTCTACTTCCTCCACTTTGTCCACTTTGTCCAGTTCCTTCACTTCCACCACTTCCTCCTCCACTTCATTCACTTCCTACACTTCTTCCACTTCGTCCACTTCCTCCACTTCGTCCAGTTCTTCCACTTCCTCCTTTTCGTCCACATTCTCCACTTCGTCCACTTCCTCCCCTTTGTCAACTTCATCAACTTCGTCCACTTCGCCCATTTCGTCCACCTCGTCAAGTTCACCCACTTCCTCCACTTCCTCCACATCTTCCACTTTGTCCACTTCGTCCATTTCGTCCACTTTGTCCACTTCTTCCACTTCGTCCACTTCGTCCTCTTCGTCCACTTCCTCCACTTCATCCACTTCATCAGGTTCGTCCACTTCGTCCACTTCCTCTACTTCCTCCACTTCCTCCTCTTCCTCCACTTCGTCCACTTCGTCCACTTCGTCCACTTCGTCAACATCTTCCACTTCGTCCACTTCGTCCCCTTCCTCCACTTCCTCAACACCGTCCACTTCTTCTACTTCCTTCACTTCATTCACTTCCTGAACTTCTTCCACTTCGTCAACATCGTCATATTCCTCCACTTCCTCCACTTCGTCCAGTTTATCCACTTTGTCAACTTCGTTCACTTCGTCCACTTCGTCCATTTCGTCCACTTCGTCAAGTTCGTCCACTTCCTCCACTTCTTCCACTTCGTCGACTTCGTCCACTTCCTCGACTTCGTCCACTTCCTCCACTCCCGCCACTTCGTCCACTTCGTCAACTTCGTCGACTTCGTCGACTTCGTCAACTTCGTCCACTTCCTCCACTTGGTCCAGTTCTTCCACTTCCTCCACTTCGTCCACTTTCTCCACTTCGTCCACTTCGTCAACTTCGTCCACTTCCTCCACTTCGTCCAATTCTTCCACTTCCTCCACTTCATCCACATTCTCCACTTCGTCCACTTCCTCCACTTCCTCCACTTCCTCTACTTCCACCACTTCCTCCACTTCCTCCTCCACTTCCTCTACTTCCTCCACTTTGTCCACTTCGTCCAGTTCCTTCACTTCCACCACTTCCTCCTCCACTTCATTCACTTCCTACACTTCTTCCACTTCGTCAACTTCGTCCACTTCCTCCACTTCGTCCAGTTCTTCCACTTCCTCCTTTTCGTCCACATTCTCCACTTCGTTCACTTCCTCCCCTTCGTCAACTTCATCAACTTCGTCCACCTCGCCCATTTCGTCCACCTCGTCAAGTTCACCCCCTTCCTCCACTTCCTCCACATCTTCCACTTTTTCCACTTCGTCCATTTCGTCCGCTTTGTCCACTTCTTCCACTTCTTCCACTTCCTCCACTTCGTCCCCTTCCTCTACTTTGTCCACTTCGTCAACTTCGTCCACTTCGGCCATTTCGTCCATTTCGTCCAGTTCGTCAAGTTCGTACGGTTCTTCCACTTCCTCCACTTCTTCCACATTCTCGACTCCCTCCACTTCGTCCACTTTGTCAATTTCGTCCACTTCGTCCATTTCCTCCACTTCGTCAAGTTCGTCATCTTCCTCCACTTCGTCAAGTTCGTCCACTTCCTCCACTTCGTCAACTTCCTCCATTTCGTCCACTTCCTACACTTCCTCAACATCGTCCATTTCCTCCATTTCCTCCACTTCATTCACTTCCTCCACTTCCTCCACTTCGTCAACTTCATCCACTTCGTCCATTTTGTCCACTTCGTCAAGTTCGTCTACTTCCTCCACTTACTCCACTGCCTCCACTTACTCCACTTCCTCCACTTCGTCCACTTCCTCCACTTCATCCACTTCATCAAGTTCGTCCACTTCGTCCACTTCCTCTACTTCCTCCACTTCCTCCTCTTCCTCCACTTCGTCCACTTCGTCCACTTCGTCCACTTCCTCCACTTCGTCCACTTCGTCCACTTCGTCAACATCTTCCACTTCGTCCACTTCGTCCCCTTCCTCGACTTCCTCAACACCGTCCACTTCTTCCACTTCCTCCACTTCATTCACTTCCTGAACTTCTTCCACTTCGTCAACATCATCATATTCCTCCACTTCCTCCACTTCGTCCACTTTATCCACTTTGTCAACTTCGTCCACTTCGTCCATTTCGTCCACTTCGTCAAGTTCGTCCCCTTCCTCCACTTCCTCCACTTCGTCGACTTCGTCCACTTCCACCACTCCCGCCACTTCGTCCACTTCGTCAACTTCGTCAACTTCGTCGACTTCGTCAACTTCGTCCACTTCCTCCACTTGGTCCAGTTCTTCCACTTCCTCCACTTCGTCCATATTCTCCACTTCGTCAACTTCGTCCATTTCGTCCACTTCGTCACGTTCGTCCAGTTCCTCCACCTCCTCCACTTCCTCCACTTTGTCAAGTTTGTCCACTTCCTCCATTGCGTCCACTTCCTCCATTGCGTCCACTTCCTCAACATTGTCCATTTCCTCTACTTTCTCAACTTCGCTCACTTCGTCAACTTTGTCCCCTTCGTCAACTTCTCCGCTTCGTCCACATTGTCCAATTCGTCAAGTTCATCACCTTCGTCCACTTCCTCCACTTCCTCCACTTCGTCATCTGCTTCCACTTCGTCCACTTCGTCAAATTCGTCCACTTCCTCCACTTCCTCAACATCGTCCACTTCCTCCACTTCCTCAGCTTCATTCACTTCCTGCACTTTTCCCACTTCGTCAACTTCGTCAACTTCGTCCACTTCGTTCACTTCGTCCAGTTCGTCCACTTTGTCAACTTCATCCACTTCCTCCACTTCCTCCATTTCGTCCGCTTCCTCCACTTCCTCAACATCGTCCATTTCCTCCACTTCCTCCACTTCATTCACTTGCTCCACTTCGTCAAGTTTGTCCACTTCCTCCACTTCGTCCACTTCCTCCACTTCGTCAACTTCGTCCACCTCGTCAACTTCGTCCACTTCGTCCATTTGTCCACTTCGTCAAGTTCGTCCACTTCGTCCACTTCCTCCACCTCCTCCACTTTGTCCACTTCGTCCACTTCGTCAACTTCCTCCACTTCCTCCACTTCTTCCACTTCCTCCACTTCGTCCACTTCCCCCACATCCACCACTTCGTCCACTTCGTCAACTTCGTCCACTTCCTCCACTTCGTCCAGTTCTTCCACTTCGTCCACATTCTCCACTTCCTCCACTTCGTCCAGTTCTTCCACTTCGTCTGCATCCACTTCTTCCACTTCGTCCACTTCGACAATTTCGTCCATTTCGTCCACTTCATAGTGTTCGTCCACTTCCTCCACTTCGTCAAGTTCGTCCACTTCCTCCACTTCGTCCATTTCCTTCAGTTCCTCCATTTCGTCCATTTCCTCAACATCATCCATTTCTCCACTTCCTCCACTTCATTCACTTCGTCCACTTCGTCCACTTCCTCCACTTCCTCCACTTCTTCCACTTCCTCCACTTCCTCCACTTCATCCACTTCCTCCACTTCCTCCACTTCGTCAACTTCGTCCACTTCGTCAACTTCATCAACTTCGTCAACTTCGTAAACTTCCTCCACTTTGTCCAGTTCCTCCAGTTCCTCCACCTCGTCCACTTCTTCCACTTCCTTTACTTCCTCCACTTCCTCCACTTCATCAACTTCCTCCACTTCCTTCACTTCGTCCACTTCGTCCAAGTCCTCCGCTTCTTCCACTTCCTCCACTTCGTCCACGTCCTCCATTTCGTCCACTTCATCCACTTGCTCCACGTCCACTTCGTCCACTTCGTTCACTTCCTCTACTTCCGCTACTTCCTCCACTTCCTCCACTTCCTCCACTTCGTCCACTTCCTCCACTTCGTCAACTTCGTCCATTTCGTCCATTTCGCCCACCTTGTCAAGTTCGTCCAGTTCTTCCACTTCCCCCACATTCTCCACTTCCTCCACTTCGTCCACTTCGTCAATTTCGTTCACTTCGTCCATTTCGTCCACTTCATCAAGCTCGTTCACTTCCTCCACTTCGTCCACTTCCTCCATTTCGTCCACTTCCTCGACTTCCGCCATTTCGTCCACTTCCTCCATTTCCTCAACATCGTCAATTTCCTCCACTTCCTCCACTTCCTTCACTTCCTCCACTTCGTCAACTTTGTCCACTTCCTCCACTTCCTGAACTTCGTCCACTTCCTCCAATTCGTCATCTTCATCCACTTCCTGCACTTCTTCCACTTCGTCAACTTCGTCCACTTCCTCCTTTTCGTCAACTTCGTCCATTTCGTCCACTTCGTCAAGTTTGTCCACTTCCTCCACTTCCTCCACTTCGTCCACTTCGTCAACTTCCTCCACTTCGTCCACTTCTTCCACTTCCTCCACTTCGTCCACTTCATCCACTTCCTCCACTTCCTCCACTTCGTCAACTTCGTCAACTTCGTCCACTTCGTTAACTTCGTCAACTTCCTCCACTTCGTCCAGTTTCTCCACTTCGTCCACTTCGTCCACTTCTTCCACTTCCTCTACTTCCTCCACTTCCTCCACTTCGTCAACTTCCTCCACTTCGTCCACTTCTTCCAAGTCCTCCACTTCTTCCACTTCCTCCACTTCCTCCACTTCCTCCATTTCCTCCACTTCCTCCACGTCCACTTCGTCCACTTCGTCAAGTTTGTCCACTTCGTTCACTTCCTCTACTTCCACCACTTCCTCCACTTCCTCCAGTTTGTCCACTTCGTCCACTTTGTCCACTTCGTCCATTTCGCCCACCTTGTCATGTTCGTCCAATTCTTCCACTTCCTCCACTTCGTCCACATTCTCCACTTCCTCCACTTCGTCCACTTCGTCAATTTCGTCCACTTCATCCATTTCGTCCACTTCATCAATTTCGTCCACTTCCTCCTGTTCCTCCATTTCGTCCACTTCCTCAACATCATCCATTTCTCCAATTCCTCCACTTCATTCACTTCGTCCACTTCGTCCACTTCCTCCACTTCGTCCACTTCCTCCACTTCCTCCACTTCCTTCATTTCGTGAAGTTCGTCCAGTTCCTCCACTTCCTCCACTTCGTCCACTACGTCCACTTTGTCACTTCGTCCAATTCGTTCACTTCGTTCCCTTCGTCAACTTCTTCCACTTCGTCCACTTCGTCAACCTCGTGCACTTCCTCCACTTCCTCAACATCGTCCACTTCCTGCAATTCCTTCACTTCCTGCACTTCTTCCACTTCGTCAACTTCGTCCACTTCCTCCATTTCGTCAACATCGTCCAGTTCGTCCATTTCGTCCACTTCGTCAAGTTTGTCTACTTCCTCCACTTCCTCCACTTCCTCCACTTCGTCCACTTCGTCAACTTCCTCCACTACCTCCACTTCTTCCACTTCCTCCACTTCGTCCACTTCATCCACTTCCTCCACTTCCTCCACTTCCTCCACTTCGGCAACTTCGTCCACTTCGTCAACTTCGTCAACTTCCTCCACTTCGTCCAGTTCCTCCACTCCCTCCACTTCTTCCACTTCCTCTACTTCCTCCACTTCCTCCACTTCGTCAACTTCTTCCACTTCGTCCACTTCGTCCACTTCGTCCACTTCGTCCAAGTCCTTCACTTCTTCCACTTCCTCCACTTCCTTCAGTTCCTCCATTTCGTCCACTTCATCCACTTCCTCCACGTCCACTTCGTCCACTTCGTCAAGTTCGCCCACTTCGTTCACTTCCTGTACTTCCTCCACTTCCTCCACTTCCTCCACTTCCTCCAGTTTGTCCACTTCGTCCACTTCGTCAACTTCGTCCACTTCGTCCATTTCATCCATTTCGCCCACCTTGTCAAGTTCGTCCAGTTCTTCCACTTCCTCCACTTTGTCCACATTCTTGACTTCCTCCACTTCGTCCACTTCGTCAATTTCGTCCACTTCGTCCCTTTCATCCACATCATCAAGTTCGTACACTTCCTCCACTTCGTCAACTTCGTCCACTTCCTCCATTTCGTCCACTTC
Organism: Vigna umbellata; assembly: GCF_029865625.1. Classification (NCBI taxonomy): domain Eukaryota; kingdom Viridiplantae; phylum Streptophyta; class Magnoliopsida; order Fabales; family Fabaceae; genus Vigna; species Vigna umbellata. The sequence goes on from NC_142171.1 coordinate 38,696,422, forward strand.
CTCCACTTCCGCCATTTCGTCCACTTCCTCCACTTCCTCTACATCATCCATTTCCTTCAACTTCGTCCACTTCGGCCATTTCGTCCACTTCGTCAGGTTCGTCCACTTCCTCCACTTCCTCCAGTTCCTCCACTTCGTCCACTTCGTCACCTTCCTCCACTTCGTCCACTTCTTCCACTTCGTCGACTTCGTCAACTTCCTCAACATCGTCCACTTCCTTCACTTCGTCGACTTCCTTCACTTTGTCCACTTCGTCAACTTCGTCCACTTCCTCGATTTTGACGAGTTCTTCCATTTCCTCCACTTCATGCACATTCTCCACTTCACCCACTTCATCCACTCCGTCAACTTCGTCCACTTCGGCCATTTCGTCCACTTCGTCAGGTTCGTCCACTTCGTCCACTTCCTCCACTTCGTCCACTTCCTCCACTTCGTCGACTTCGTTCACTTCCTCAACTTCGTCCATTTCGTCCACTTCGTCCACTTCTTCCACTTCCTCCACTTCGTCCACGTCGCCAACTCTGTCAACTTCGTCCACTTCCTCCACTTCCTCCAGTTCCTCCACTTCGTCCACTTCGTCACCTTCCTCCACTTCGTCCACTTCTTCCACTTCGTCGACTTCGTCAACTTCCTCAACATTGTCCACTTCCTTCACTTCGTCGACTTCCTTCACTTTGTCCACTTCGTCAACTTCGTCCACTTCCTCGATTTTGACGAGTTCTTCCACGTCCTCCACTTCATGCACATTCTCCACTTCGCCCACTTCATCCACTTCGTCAACTTCGTCCACTTCGGCCATTTCGTCCACTTCGTCAGGTTCGTCCACTTCCTCCACTTCCTCCACTTTGTCCACTTCGTCCACTTCGTCCACTTCGTCGACTTCGTTCACTTCCTCAACTTCGTCCATTTCGTCCACCTCGTCCACTTCTTCCACTTCCTCCACTTCCTCCACGTCGCCAACTCTTTCAACTTCATCCACTTCCTCCACTTTGTCAACTTCGTTCACTTCGTCCACTTCGTGAACTTCGTTTACTTCGTCCACTTCGTCTACTTCGTCCACTTCTTCATCTTCTTCTTCCGCTCCGTCCACTTCGTCCAATTCGTCAACTTCGTCAAGTTCGTCCCTTTGTCCACTTCGTCAAGTTCGTCCCCTTCGTCCACTTCGTCAAGTTCGTCCCCTTCTTCCTCTTCGTCAACTTCTGCCACTTCGTCAACTACGTCCACTTCCTCAACATCGTCCATTTCCTCCACTTCGTCAACTTCTTCCACTTCGTCCATTTCGTCAACTTCCTCAACATCGGTCACTTCCTCCACTTCCTCCACTTCGTCCACTTCCTTCACTTCGTCCACTTGGTCAACTTCGTCCACTTCCTCCACTTCGTCCAGTTGCTCCACTTCCTCCATTTCATCCACATTCTCCACTTCCTCCACTTCCTCCACTTCGTCAACTTCGTCCACTTCATCCATTTCTTCTACTTCATCAAGTTCGTCCACTTCGTTCGTTTCTTCCACTTCCTCCACTTCGTGAACGTCGTTTACTTGGTCCACTTCGTCAAGTTCGTCCACTTCGTCAACTTCGTCAAGTTCGTCCCCTTCGTCCACTTGCTTCACTTACTCCACTTCGTCAACTTCTTCCACTTCGTCAACCTCGTCCACTTCCTCCACTTCCTCAACATCGTCCACTTCCTCCACTTCCTGCACTTCATTCACTTCCTACACTTCTTCCACTTCGTCAAGTTCGTCCACTTCGTCCACTCCCTCCACTTCGTCCACTTCGTCAACTTCGTCCACTTGTTCAACATCGTCCATTTCATCCACTTCATGAAGTTCGTCCACTTTCTCCACTTCCTCCACTTCCTCCACTTCCTCCACCTCCTCCAGTTCGTTAACTTCAGCAACTTTCTCCACTTCCTCCACTTCGTCCACTTCCTGCACTTCTTCCACTTCCTCCACTCCGTCCACTTTCTCCACTTTGTCCACTTCGTCAACTTCGTCCACTTCCTCCACTTCGTCCAATTCTTCCACTTCCTCCACTTCATCCACATTCTCCACTTCCTCCACTTCCTCCACTTCCTCCACTTCGTCCACTTCCTCTACTTCCACCACTTCCTCCACTTCCTCCTCCACTTCCTCTACTTCCTCCACTTTGTCCACTTCGTCCAGTTCCTTCGCTTCCACCACTTCCTCCTCCACTTCATTCACTTCCTACACTTCTTCCACTTCGTCAACTTCGTCCACTTCCTCCACTTCGTCCAGTTCTTCCACTTCCTCCTTTTCGTCCACATTCTCCACTTCGTCCACTTCCTCCCCTTCGTCAACTTCATCAACTTCGTCAACTTCGTCCACTTCGCCCATTTCGTCCACCTCGTCAAGTTCGCCCACTTCCTCCACATCTTCCACTTTGTCCACTTCGTCCACTTCGTCCACTTCGTCCACTTTGTCCACTTCTTCCACTTCGTCCACTTCGTCCTCTTCGTCCACTTCCTCCACTTCATCCACTTTATCCACTTCATCAAGTTCGTCCACTTCGTCCACTTCCTCTACTTCGTCCACTCCCTCCTCTTCCTCCACTTCCTCCACTTCCTCCACTTCATCCACTTCGTCCACTTCGTCAACATCTTCCACTTCGTCCCCTTCCTCCACTTCCTCAACACCGTCCACTTCTTCCACTTCCTCCACTTCATTCACTTCTCTAACTTCTTCCACTTCGTCAACATCGTCATATTCCTCCACTTCGTCCACTTCGTCCACTTTATGCACTTTGTCAACTTCGTCCACTTCGTCCATTTCGTCCACTTCGTCAAGTTCGTCCACTTCCTCCACTTCCTCCACTTCGTCGACTTCGTCCACTTCCTCCACTTCATCCACTACGTTCACTTCTTGCACTTCACCCACTCCCTCCACTTCGTCCACTTCGTCAACTTCGTCGACTTTGTCAACTTCGTCCACTTCCTCCACTTGGTCCAGTTCTTCCACTTCCTCCACTTCGTCCATATTCTCCACTTCGCCAACTTCGTCCATTTCGTCCACTTCGTCACGTTTGTCCACTTCCTCCACCTCCTCTACCTCCTCCACTTCCTCCACTTTGTCAAGTTTGTCCACTTCCTCCACTTCCTCCATTGCGTCCACTTCCGCAACATTGTCCATTTCCTCTACTTCCTCAACTTCGCTCACTTCATCCACTTCTTCCACTTTGTCCCCTTCGTCAACTTCTCCGCTTCGTCCACATTGTCCAATTTGTCAAGTTCGTCACCTTCGTCCACTTCCTCCACTTCGTCAACTTCTTCCACTTCGTCCACTTCGTCAAATTCGTCCACTTCCTCCACTTCCTCAACATCGTCCACTTCCTCCACTTCCTCAGCTTCATTCACTTCCTGCACTTTTCCCACTCCGTAAACTTCGTCCACTTCGTTCACTTCGTCCAGTTCTTCCACTTCCTAAACTTCGTTCACTTCGTCCAGTTCGTCCACTTTGTCAACTTCATCCACTTCCTCCATTTCGTCCGCTTCCTCCACTTCCTCAACATCGTCCATTTCCTCCACTTCCTCCAGTTCATTCACTTGCTCCACTTCGTCAAGTTTGTCCACTTCCTCCACTTCGTCCACTTCCTCCACTTCATCAACTTCGTCCACTTCCTCCACTTCGTCAACTTCGTCCACTTCGTCCATTTCCTCCACTTCGTCAACTTCCTCCACTTCCTCCACTTCCTCCACCTCCTCCACTTTGTCCACTTCGTCCACTTCGTCACCTTCCTCCACTTCCTCCATTTCTTCCACTTCCTCCACTTCCTCCACTTCCCCCACATCCACCACTTCGTCCACTTCGTCAACTTCGTCCACTTCCTCCATTTCTTCCAGTTCTTCCACTTCGTCCACAATCTCCACTTCGTCCACTTCGTCCACTTCGTCTAGTTCTTCCACTTCGTCCACATCCACTTCGTCCACTTCGAAAATTTCGTCCACTTCGTCCATTTCGTCCACTTCATCAAGTTCGTCCACTTCCTCCACTTCGTCAAGTTCGTCCACTTCCTCCACTTCGTCCATTTCCTCCAGTTCCTCCATTTCGTCCATTTCCTCAACATCATCCATTTCTCCACTTCCTCCACTTCATCGACTTTGTCCACTTCGTCCATTTCGTTCACTTTTTCCACTTCGTCCACTTCGCCCACTTCATCACTTCGTCCACTTCATCACTTCGTCCCATTCGTCCACTTCGTCAACTTCGTCAACTTCGTAAACTTCCTCCACTTTTTCCAGTTCCTCCACTTCCTCCACCTCGTCCACTTCTTCCACTTCCTCTACTTCCTCCACTTCCTCCACTTCATCAACTTCCTCCACTTCCTTCACTTCGTCCACTTCGTCCAAGTCCTCCGCTTCTTCCACTTCCTCCACTTCCTCCACTTCCTCCATTTCGTCCACTTCATCCACTTCCTCCACGTCCACTTCGTCAAGTTCGTCCACTTCGTTCACTTCCTCTACTTCCGCTACTTCGTCCACTTCCTCCACTTCCTCCACTTCGTCCACTTCGTTCACTTCCTCTACTTCCGCTACTTCGTCCACTTCGTCCACTTCCTCCACTTCGTCCACTTCCTCCACTTCGTCCATTTCGTGCATTTCGCCCACCTTGTCAAGTTCGTCCAGTTCTTCCACTTCCTCCACTTCCTCCACATTCTCCACTTCCTCCACTTCGTCAATTTCGTCCACTTCGTCCATTTCGTCCACTTCATCAAGCTCGTTCACTTCCTCCACTTCGTCAACTTCGTCCACTACCTCCATTTCGTCCACTTCCTCGACTTCCGCCATTTCGTCCACTTCCTCCATTTCCTCAACATCGTCCATTTCCTCCACTTCCTCCACTTCCTTCACTTCCTCCACTTCGTCAACTTTGTCCACTTCCTCCACTTCGTCAACTTCGTCCACTTCCTCCACTTCGTCATCTTCATCCACATCCTGCACTTCCTTCACTTCCTGCACTTCTTCCACTTCGTCAACTTCGTCCACTTCCTCGGTGTCGTCAACTTCGTCCACTTCGTCGATTTCGTCCACTTCGTCAAGTTTGTCCACTTCCTCCACTTCCTCCACTTCCTCCACTTCGTCCACTTCGTCAACTTCCTCCACTTCCTCCACTTCTTCCACTTCCTCCACTTCGTCCACTTCATCCACTTCCTGCACTTCCTGCACTTCCTCCACTTCATCCATTTCCTTCACATCGTCCTCTTCTTCTACTTCCTCCACTTCGTCCACTTTGTCAACTTTGTCTACTTCGTCCACTTCCTCCACTTCTTCAACTTGCTCCACTTCGTCCATGTTGTCAACTTCGTCCACTTCATCCACTTCTTCCACTTCATCCTCTTCGTCCACTTCGTCGACTTCGTCCTATTCGTCGGCTTCCTCCACTTCCTCCACTTCATCCACTTCCTCCACTTCGTCAAGTTCTTCAACTTCGTCCACTTCCTCTACTTCGTCTACCTCGTCCACTTCGTCCACTTCCTCCACTTCCTTCACTTCTTCCAGTTCGTGCTCTTGCTCCACTTTCTCCACTTCCTCCACTTCCTCCACTTCGTCAACTTTTTCCACTTCGTCCATTTCGTCCACTTCGTCAATTTCGTCCACTTCATTCACTTCGTCCACTTCCTCCACTTCGTCCACTTCCTCCACTTCCTCCACTTCGTCCACTTCCTCCACTTCGTCCATGTCGCCAACTTCGTCCACTTGGTTCATTTCGTCCACTTCGTCAAGTTCGTCCACTTCCTCCACTTCCTCCACTTCGTCCACTTCCTACACTTCCTCCATTTCGTCCACTTCCTCCACTTCCTCAACATCGTCCCTTTCCTCCACTTCCTCCACTCCATTCACTTGATCCATTTTTTCCACTCTGTCAACTTTTTCCACTTCCTCCACTTCGTCATCTTCGTCTACTTCGTCCACTTCGTCCATTTCGTCCACTTCGTCAAGTTTGCCCACTTCCTCAACATCGTCCCTTTCCTCCACTTCCTCCACTCCATTCACTTCATCCCCTTCTTCCAGTTTGTCAACTTTTTCGACTTCCTCCGCTTCGTCATCTTCATCAACTTCATCCATTTCGTCAACTTCGTCCAGTTCCTCCACTTTGTCCATTTCGTCCACTTCGACAGCTTCGTCAAGTTCGTGAACTTCGTCCTCATCGTCCACTTCCTCCACTTCCTTCACATCGTCCACTTCCTCCATTTCGTCCACTTCCTGCACTTCATCCAATTCGTCCACTTCGTCAAGTTCGTCCACTTCGTCCACTTCCTTCACTTCATTCACTTCCTACACTTCTTCCACTTCTAACTTCCTCCACTTCGTCAACTTCGGCCACTTCCTCCACTTCCTCCACTTCCTCCACTTCTTCCACTGCCTCCACTTCCTCCAGTTCCTCCAGTTCCTCCACTTCCCCCACTTCGTCCACTTCGTCAGCTTCCTCAACTTCCTCCATTTCTTCCACTTCCTCCACTTCCTCCACTTCCCCCACATCCACCACTTCGTCCACTTCGTCAACTTCGTCCACTTCCTCCATTTCTTCCAGTTCTTCCACTTCGTCCACAATCTCCACTTCGTCCACTTCGTCCACTTCGTCTAGTTCTTCCACTTCGTCCACATCCACTTCGTCCACTTCGAAAATTTCGTCCACTTCGTCCATTTCGTCCACTTCATCAAGTTCGTCCACTTCCTCCACTTCGTCAAGTTCGTCCACTTCCTCCACTTCGTCCATTTCCTCCAGTTCCTCCATTTCGTCCATTTCCTCAACATCATCCATTTCTCCACTTCCTCCACTTCATCGACTTTGTCCACTTCGTCCATTTCGTTCACTTTTTCCACTTCGTCCACTTCGCCCACTTCGTCACTTCGTCCACTTCATCACTTCGTCCAATTCGTCCACTTCGTCAACTTCGTCAACTTCGTAAACTTCCTCCACTTTGTCCAGTTCCTCCACTTCCTCCACCTCGTCCACTTCTTCCACTTCCTCTACTTCCTCCACTTCCTCCACTTCATCAACTTCCTCCACTACCTTCACTTCGTCCACTTCGTCCAAGTCCTCCACTTCTTCCACTTCCTCCACTTCCTCCACTTCCTCCATTTCGTCCACTTCATCCACTTCCTCCACGTCCACTTCGTCAAGTTCGTCCACTTCGTTCACTTCCTCTACTTCCGCTACTTCGTCCACTTCCTCCACTTCCTCCACTTCGTCCACTTCGTTCACTTCCTCTACTTCCGCTACTTCGTCCACTTCGTCCACTTCCTCCACTTCCTCCACTTCCTCCACTTCGTCCATTTCGTGCATTTCGCCCACCTTGTCAAGTTCGTCCAGTTCTTCCACTTCCTCCACTTCCTCCACATTCTCCACTTCCTCCACTTCGTCCACTTCATCAATTTCGTCCACTTCGTCCATTTCGTCCACTTCATCAAGCTCGTTCACTTCCTCCACTTCGTCAACTTCGTCCACTACCTCCATTTCGTCCACTTCCTCGACTTCCGCCATTTCGTCCACTTCCTCCATTTCCTCAACATCGTCCATTTCCTCCACTTCCTCCTCTTCCTTCACTTCCTCCACTTCGTCAACTTTGTCCACTTCCTCCACTTCGTCAACTTCGTCCACTTCCTCCACTTCGTCATCTTCATCCACATCCTGCACTTCCTTCACTTCCTGCACTTCTTCCACTTCGTCAACTTCGTCCACTTCCTCGGCGTCGTCAACTTCGTCCACTTCGTCAAGTTTGTCCACTTCCTCCACTTCCTCCACTTCCTCCACTTCGTCCACTTCGTCAACTTCCTCCACTTCCTCCACTTCCTCCACTTCTTCCACTTCCTCCACTTCGTCCACTTCATCCACTTCCTGCACTTCCTCCACTCCCTCCACTTCATCCATTTCCTTCACATCGTCCTCTTCTTCTACTTCCTCCACTTCGTCCACTTTGTCAACTTTGTCTACTTCGTCCACTTCCTCCACTTCTTCAACTTGCTCCACTTCGTCCATGTTGTCAACTTCGTCCACTTCATCCACTTCTTCCACTTCATCCTCTTCGTCCACTTCGTCGACTTCGTCCTATTCGTCGGCTTCCTCCACTTCCTCCACTTCATCCACTTCCTCCACTTCGTCAAGTTCTTCAACTTCGTCCACTTCCTCTACTTCGTCTACCTCGTCCACTTCGTCCACTTCCTCCACTTCCTTCACTTCTTCCAGTTCGTCCTCTTGCTCCACTTTCTCCACTTCCTCCACTTCCTCCACTTCGTCAACTTTTTCCACTTCGTCCATTTCGTCCACTTCGTCAATTTCGTCCACTTCATTCACTTCGTCCACTTCCTCCACTTCGTCCACTTCCTCCACTTCCTCCACTTCGTCCACTTCCTCCACTTCCTCCACTTGGTTCATTTCGTCCACTTCGTCAAGTTCGTCCACTTCCTCCACTTCCTCCACTTCCTCCACTTCGTCCACTTCCTACACTTCCTCCATTTCGTCCACTTCCTCCACTTCCTCAACATCGTCCCTTTCCTCCACTTCCTCCACTCCATTCACTTGATCCACTTTTTCCACTCTGTCAACTTTTTCCACTTCCTCCACTTCGTCATCTTCGTCTACTTCGTCCACTTCGTCCATTTCGTCCACTTCGTCAAGTTTGCCCACTTCCTCCACTTCCTCAACATCGTCCCTTTCCTCCACTTCCTCCACTCCATTCACTTCATCCCCTTCTTCCAGTCTGTCAACTTTTTCGACTTCCTCCGCTTCGTCATCTTCATCAACTTCGTCCATTTCGTCAACTTCGTCCAGTTCCTCCACTTTGTCCATTTCGTCCACTTCGACAGCTTCGTCAAGTTCGTGAACTTCGTCCTCATCGTCCACTTCCTCCACTTCCTTCACATCGTCCACTTCCTCCATTTCGTCCACTTCCTGCACTTCATCCAATTCGTCCACTTCGTCAAGTTCGTCCACTTCGTCCACTTCCTTCACTTCATTCACTTCCTACACTTCTTCCACTTCTAACTTCCTCCACTTCGTCAACTTCGTCCACTTCCTCCACTTCGTCCACTTCCTCCACTTCTTCCACTGCCTCCACTTCCTCCAGTTCCTCCAGTTCCTCCACTTCCCCCACTTCGTCCACTTCGTCAGCTTCCTCCACTTCCTCCATTTCTTCCACTTCCTCCACTTCCTCCACTTAAACCACATCCACCACTTCGTCCACTTCGTCAACTTCGTCCACTTCCTCCATTTCTTCCAGTTCTTCCACTTCGTCCACAATCTCCACTTCGTCCACTTCGTCTAGTTCTTCCACTTCGTCCACATCCACTTCGTCCACTTCGAAAATTTCGTCCACTTCGTCCATTTCGTCCACTTCATCAAGTTCGTCCACTTCCTCCACTTCGTCAAGTTCGTCCACTTCCTCCACTTCGTCCATTTCCTCCAGTTCCTCCATTTCGTCCATTTCCTCAACATCATCCATTTCTCCACTTCCTCCACTTCATCGACTTTGTCCACTTCGTCCATTTCGTTCACTTTTTCCACTTCGTCCACTTCGTCCACTTCGCCCACTTCGTCACTTCGTCCACTTCATCACTTCGTCCAATTCGTCCACTTCGTCAACTTCGTCCACTTCGTCAACTTCGTCAACTTCGTAAACTTCCTCCACTTTGTCCAGTTCCTCCACTTCCTCCACCTCGTCCACTTCTTCCACTTCCTCTACTTCCTCCACTTCCTCCACTTCATCAACTTCCTCCACTTCCTTCACTTCGTCCACTTCGTCCAAGTCCTCCGCTTCTTCCACTTCCTCCACTTCCTCCATTTCGTCCACTTCATCCACTTCCTCCACGTCCACTTCGTCAAGTTCGTCCACTTCGTTCACTTCCTCTACTTCCGCTACTTCGTCCACTTCCTTCACTTCCTCCACTTCGTCCACTTCGTTCACTTCCTCTACTTCCGCTACTTCGTCCACTTCCTCCACTTCCTCCACTTCCTCCACTTCCTCAACATCGTCCCTTTCCTCCACTTCCTCCACTCCATTCACTTGATCCACTTTTTCCACTCTGTCAACTTTTTCCACTTCCTCCACTTCGTCATCTTCGTCTACTTCGTCCACTTCGTCCATTTCGTCCACTTCGTCAAGTTTGCCCACTTCCTCCACTTCCTCAACATCGTCCCTTTCCTCCACTTCCTCCACTCCATTCACTTCATCCCCTTCTTCCAGTCTGTCAACTTTTTCGACTTCCTCCGCTTCGTCATCTTCATCAACTTCGTCCATTTCGTCAACTTCGTCCAGTTCCTCCACTTTGTCCATTTCGTCCACTTCGACAGCTTCGTCAAGTTCGTGAACTTCGTCCTCATCGTCCACTTCCTCCACTTCCTCCACTTCCTTCACATCGTCCACTTCCTCCATTTCGTCCACTTCCTGCACTTCATCCAATTCGTCCACTTCGTCAAGTTCGTCCACTTCGTCCACTTCCTTCACTTCATTCACTTCCTACACTTCTTCCACTTCTAACTTCCTCCACTTCGTCAACTTCGTCCACTTCCTCCACTTCGTCCACTTCCTCCACTTCTTCCACTGCCTCCACTTCCTCCAGTTCCTCCAGTTCCTCCACTTCCCCCACTTCGTCCACTTCGTCAACTTCGTCCACTTCGTCAACTTCGTCCACTTATTCAACTTCGTCCACATCCTCCACTTTGTCTAGTTCTTCCACTTCTTCCTCTTTATCCACATTCTCCACTTCCTCCACTTCCTCCATTTCGTCAACTTCGTCCACTTCGTCCATTTCGTCAACTTCGTCCACTTCGTCCATTTCGTCCACTTCATCAAGTTCGTCCACTTCCTCCACTTCGTCAAGTTCGTCCACTTCCTCCACTTTCTCCACTTCCTCCATTTCGTCCACTTCGTCAACTTCATCCACTTCGTCAACTTCGTCCACTTGCTCCACTTCGTCCAGTTCTTCCACTTCCTCCACTTCCTCCACATTCTCCACTTCCTCCACTTCGTCCACTTCCTCCACTTTGTCGAGTTTGTCCACTTCCTCCACTTCCTCCATTTCGTCCACTTCCTCCACTTCGCCCACTTCCTCCACTTCCTCCACTTCATCCACTTCGTCAACGTCGTCCCCTTCGTCAACTTCGTCCCCTTGCTCCACTTCGTCCAGTTCTTCCACTTCCTCCACTTCGTCCACATTCTCCACTTCCTCCACTTCCTCCACTTCCTCCACTTCCTCCACTTCCTCCACTTTGTCGAGTTTGTCCGCTTCCTCCACTTCCTCCATTTCGTCCACTTCCTCCACTTCGCCCACTTCCTCCACTTCCTCCACTTCATCCACTTCGTCAATGTCGTCCCCTTCGTCCACTTCGTCCATTTCATCCACTTTGTCAAGTTCGTCTACTTCCTCCACTTCCTCCACTTCCTCCACTTCGTCAAGTTCGTCCACTTCCTCTACTTCGTCCACTTCCTCCACTTCCTCAACATCGTCCATTTCCTCTACTTCCTCCACTTCATTCACTTCATCCACTTCTTCCAGTTCGTCAACTTTGTCCACTTCCTCCACTTCGTCCACTTCGTCAACTTCATCAAGTTCGTCCACTTCGTCCATTTCGTCCACTTCGTCAGGTTCGTCCACTTCTTCCACTTCCTCCACTTTGTCCACTTCGTCCACTGATGGACAAATTTAAGAACACCAAAATATGATGTCACAAACTTGTTTTCAATCGGCAAGTATGACCGAATCGTTCAAGTAATAAAATTGTTAGACCAAGTATCGTTCTTCCCAAAGGACTCACGGCCTAGTTTAGTTATGTGATTTCTTGATTAACTAAGACTTACAAACGAAATATTTGGGGTTTAAGATGCAAGACAGAAAATAAACATGTATGCATGAATTTTGATCAATGGCAAAAAGCAAAAGATAAACACTTTCAATGAAATATAGATATGAATATGTTGTTGGGGGTCAATTTCATCTTATCCACTCTCATATATTTTTAGGAATTCAACAGTCAAATCATCATTGTTAATGCCACTCTCTAATGTACCTTTCCAGAAGGCTTCTCCCTAATCACGAGTTCATACAATTCCTAGCATTCCTAATGATCAGTTCATAAGTGCAGGAGCTTAACGACAACCAATATAAAATTGGGAGAAATTCCCCGGATCTAGACTTCCCCGTACGTGCCCGTATCGACAAAACCAATAATCATGGACCGAATGAGTTAAACAATGCAAGCATTAAGCAAAGAGGAAAAACCCTAACTAATGATGAAAGAAAGCATAAGTCTTAATTAAAAGATGTAAAAACAGATTCCATATATGAGAGTTTCACAAGATTACATTGATTCCCCAACAAACATACAGAGTTTAGTTCACCATATTCATGGTGAACCTAGATGAATTACAATGAAAGAATGAAAGAATAAACCCTAAAAAGGTGAAAAGGAAGCCTCAGCATCCAAGATCCTCCTTCAAAGGGGTGGAAGAGAGAGTGTTTGCTTCGTTCCAGTCAGAGATGCCTAACCCTAGGAAACCCTAAAGTTTATATATCATTCGTAAATTACAAAAAGTCAAGTCCAAGCCCATTAAAGTGCCGCTCAACGGTAAAATACCGCTCAGCGGTGAGTGCGTGACTTGTTTGCTCCCCTCAGCGGCCATTTTGCCCCTCAGCGGATCTCCCGTGAGTGCCTGAGTGCCGCTCAGCGGTAAACTGCCGCTCAGCGGTAACTTCGGCTTCTCCTTTTGCACTTTTTATTGTCTTTTCTGATTTCATCTCTCTCCTTCTTCACTTCTTTCACCAAATTCACCTTAAAACCTGCACAAAAACACTGAAATCAAGCATAAACCTGTCCAGCTCTCTTATTTCCAAAAATATAAAGAAAAGCATGATTTCAAGCTAGTTTCTAAGTGTAAAGGTTGCTTTTAGTGTCAATTTTAATCATAAAAATAACAGTTTTTCAACTGTTATCACAACCCCAAACTTAAAACTTTGCTTGTCCTCAAGCAAATAAGATGTAACTCAATCTTCAACCAATTCATATGATGGTTCACTCATTCAAAAATCCTCTTTTTCAAGATAAGTAACAACTTCACTCAAACTTATGACCAAGAGTTTAATCAAGATGTGCACATGTTTTAGTGTTCACAAAGTCATTTAAATTCCAACAAATGCTATTCTCATGAATGATCAATCAATTAAGCATGGATGTTCATGTGTTCATGTAATATTTCCTCACTAAGTCAAGTGTTTCACTCACACTCAAGTGTATAAGAGATGATCACTCATTCACTCTACTATCACAATGTCACATGAATCAAATTTGCCTTTCATTTTACCACAATCAAAAACATTCACAAGCATGCATCATCACAAGGACTTTTCTATGGCTTATAATGTGGCTGGGATAACAAGAAAATTGGTTTTTCTGGATCACAAAATCCTTGAGTTAAGAGAATCATACAACACAATCATCTTATTCATTCCCAACTTTCTTTTGCCTTTGCATTGAGCTTTGCTTCTTTTTCTTTTCTTTTCTTTTTCTTTGCATATTCTTACTTTTTAGCTCTTAGCTCAATGCTTTTCATGTTTTCCCAACAACCCCAAACTTGAACATTTAACAATACCACACAAGATCTTCTACTTAACTCAAGGTAAAGATTTTCAATCAAGGGTTTTCAGTGTATATTCAAAGCTAAGGGTTCAAAGGATAGAACACAAAGTGTTCTCTTTTAGTGGGCTAATTTTACAAATTTGGCCAATAAAAAGGTTTCCAAAACGGCCTTGATCATATGATGCAAAACAAGCAATTGATTCAATCATAGAAAACCTGGGCAAAACCATTCATGCTTTCAAAGTAATAGCATTTAACAATAACAACTCTGGAGCTCAAATCTCACATATAAGCTCATTCACATTTCACATACACATCCTGCTTAATTTCACAATCACAATCATGATATCATGCATTTGTTCACAAAGCTTGTGAATCACCTGTATAAGCATTTTAATGTGCACATCATCTCAACATCAATCAATCATAAGCATCATTCAGCATTACTTATCACACAATCACAGTTAATAGCAAACCATCACAAGAAACCAGGTTTCAAATAGAGTACATCAAACCCTAATCTAAAAACAAAAACAAATAAGTTCAGAAAACTTAAACCACAAAACATAAGCACATGATAGCATTTATCAGTAAATGCTATCTCAGCTCCTCATCAGTCTGAGCTGTCCTCTGTATCTTCTCTTCTTCCTCATCTTCATCATCTTCAAATGCATCATCATCATCAGCTTCATCTTCTTCCATCTCTCTAGCTGAAGCTTCAGCTGCTCCAGCTCCTCCTCCATGCACTGGTCCTCTGGCCAAGCTACCACATTATGGAATTCATCCATAGTCCACCTGTGGGCTGGAGGTGTATCATACATCCCCACAATCATCTCAGCAGTGGCCACCTGCCCTCTGTGAATGGACTGCAACTGAGCCCTATAAGAGACATATACATGTCCCTCATCTGGAATGGTCTGCTTCATGTGTCTCAGCAGATGTCTGGCTCTGTGCTGGCCCTCTCTCTCTACGAGCACGGCGTGGTGGAACTGGCTGAGCTGCATCATCACCTCCACAGTACTGTCTATAATAGGCCTCATCAATAGCTTTTCTTGGCCTCTCAAAAGGTGGAGCAGAAGTGTCCACCCCAGCTATCTTGCAAAGGTGCGTGATCAAAGAAGGATGTCCTAGTGGTGCTTTGTTGTTTGAAGTATTGGCGCACACACTAATCTCATCAGCTATCACCTGCCCAATATTAACATTCAAGTTTCTGATAGCACAGTAGATGAAGAATGCCCTGCTGAGAGTAATATCTGACACATGTGAACATGGCTGAATGTTGGCATGAGAAAACGCCATCCAATACTTTGCAAGAGGAGTCAAATCTGTCCTCCTAATGTTAACCACTGAGCCAGATCGATTCCTTTGGAAGTGTCCTCCAGGTATACACAGTACTCTCTCCACATCCTCATAATCAGCACCTTCCTCCATGCAAAGAGCAAACTGGCACTGCTCACCAGCCCATACAGTGTCCAGAAAGTTATTAATTGAATCAGGATCATACCTGATAGCATGGCCTCTGACATAGCCCAAATAATTCTCAGCTGGATAATCACCAATCTTCTTTGCATTGGTGTAAAATTCCTTAACCACAGCTATGTTGGCAGGTGCAGGATAAGTGGCTAGCTTTCCCCAGTCATTCCCTAAACTTGCTCTCCAAATTGAGGAGCAAGTTAGGTATCATTCCAACCTTTCTCTCCATCAGAAGTTTCCTGTCCTGAACCACTTTAAAGTGCTTCTCATGTTTCCTAGAGAGGAACCTGCTAGAGTGGGGTTGCTCTGGTTCCTTTTCCTTTCTCTTAGTTGCCATGGTTTTCAATCTTTTTCCTGATGAGGATGCCATTCCTACATTCAAAACACAAACAAAACCACAGAACATGATGTTAATCATTAGTAAAACACAGAACACAACTCCTTTCGAAGCTAAACCACCGCTAAGGGCCAGAATTCCCCCTCAGCGCCACCAGTACCACATTCCAGATTACACAAAACTAGAAAAATCAAATCTGGCAGAGTGCCGCTCAGCGGCAGTTTACCCCTCAGCGGTAACTCTGCAGATTTTTGAAAAACCTATTTTAAAGCTTTCCTAACTCCACCCAAATGCAATTTTCAGTTTTCCAGTTCATAATCATGCAGTTTAATCGGTTCAAACATCAAATATATCATCAAATCATGCCAAGAAATCAAAACCCCTAAATCTTCATGCTTTGACCATCATATTCAAAATCAAAACCCTAGAATGAACAAAATGCATTTTACTTACTTGGGTGGAGATACTAGATGCAATGAGAATGCTTCCAAGCTAGAATGCTCTCTTCCAACCCCAAACTTTGATGGCACACTAGTGAAAAAGTGAGTAGAAGAGAAATTTTCTTAAGAGGGAAGAGTGAAAAGATGTGGAAAACCTTGGAGAAGGTATGTGGGAGTGTTTGTGCAGAGAAAAATCTGAAAGTGTGAAAGAATACGCAGCTTAGGGTTTAAAAATACCCTAATGGGCTCGGGTCCCGCTAAGGGGAACTAAAACCCATCTGCGAGAGTACCGCTCAGCGGTAAAGTACCGCTCAGCGGCACTTTCGTGATGTGTTCTTCTCCTTCTTTTCTTAACCTACGTGCCTCCTAGACATGCCCCTCACTGGCTCCCTGCAATTCAATGTTCAAAATGCTTATGCAAACCCTAACTAAAATAAACAAACAAAATATTCAATCAACTGGGTTGCCTCCCAGGTAGCGCTTGTTTAACGTCACGAGCCTGACCCAAAATCCACCAACACCCTTCAGTAGGTGCAAAATTTTCTTACCAACACCCATCAGTAGGTGTTACAGCCATTGTATCCTTCAGTAGATACTTAACCACCTAGCATCCTTCAGTAGATGCTATATCCAACAAAATAATTACAAAAATAATGTTCACAAATTAAAAATTACAAAACCAAATCAAAAGTTTTAAATCACTGGGTTGCCTCCCAGCAAGCGCTCTTTTAATGTCATTAGCTTGACCCAATAAAGTTCAAGTTCCATCTTCTTTATAGTTGATGTTGTCATTCCACCAACTCCTCAGCTGTTTCCTTTGAACTGTTTTGGTTCTTCTAGAATATGGAGACTCTATCTCTATCATCTCCTTCTCTTTAAAGCCCTTCACAACCCACAACTTGTTCTTGATTCTAACAGGTGTGCCAAGTTGGAGTCTTCTTTTCTTCCAGTCTCTAGGAATTTCTTCTCCTCTTCCAATCTCTTCTTCCTGGGTACCTGAAACAACAAACAATGGTTACCTGAAACCTCAAGATTTTCTTCTTTACGGCTAGTCATGGGTGCATCTCGAAATGCAGCTTTATAACTAGCTTCTTCCTCCTTTGCTTGCATCTCATCTTTGAAGACATCTACCACCACTCTCTCCTCTCTGTCCTGGAGCACCACTATACCTTCATTTACATCTATGATAGCCCTGGCCGTTTTCATAAACGGTCTTCCAAGTATGATAGGTATCTTCTCGTCTCCATCTTCATCACCACAAAGTCTGCCAAGAACTGAAGTTTGCCAACACAAACTATAATGTCCTCTACAATCCCACATGGCTCCTTTGAAGATCCATCGGCCATTACTATTTTAACCTTTGCAGGTTTCACTTTAACATTGCCGATTTGCTCCAGTAAAGAATAAGGTATCAAGTTAACACTTGAACCTAAATCAAGGAGAGCTTTCTTTACCTTTTTCTTCCCTATAGTACAAGGGATAGAAAAACTGCCTGGATCTGATGCTTTAGGAGGGAATGACTCTTTCTTAACAGTTATACACTCTTTTGCCTCATCATCTCTACGTCTCTTCTTTGTAGAGATTTCTTCATCAGATTTTGTGTAAACTGCAATTTTCTGTAAATCTGTTCCCAAGGTGCTTCATTATCCACCATTCTGAATAATTCTGTGAAGTCCATTTGTTTCTCTTGATTTATTGGAAAAGGAAAAGTATTTTTGCTCTCTATTTTTCTTCTTTCTTCTGTTTCTCCTTCTTCTAACTCAATTATCTCTTCATTCACACTCTATTTTTGCTGCTGCTGCTTATTATATTGATTTGCTTGCCCAGTTTGTCCTTGACCAATGCTTGGATGTGGTTTCCACCCTTGATTGTAATTCCCTTGACGGTATGGAAATTGATTAGCCATGAAATTAACATCCTCCAAGGCTTCCACTGGAAAAGCACATTGACCATTGATATGATCACCTCCACATAATTCGCACAACTGGGTTTGTACCTGTGCAGCAGTTTTCAACTCTTTAGGTAATTGTGCAAGAGTTTTAGTCAGAGTCTCCAGCTGTTGAGTTAGAATTTTATTTTGAGCTAGCAAGGCATCATGTGTCTGTAATTGGAGAACCCCTTTTTGTTGCATAGGAGCTCCTCTTTCACTGTTGAGCTCATTATCACTAGTAGCCATGTTGTCAATGATTTCTATAGCTTCCTCTGGAGTTTTCCATTTAATATTGCCTCCTGCTGAGGCATCAAGCATCATCTTGGTTTGTGAACCAAGCCCTCCAAGGAAAGTTAAGACTACTTCCTGTTCTTCAAAGCCATGCGTGGGTGTTTTTCTTAGCAGACTTTTGTATCTATCCCATGCATGCCCCAGTGATTCTTCCATGCCCTGCTTAAATGAAGATATCTCTTGCTTGCCTTTTGTCACCTTTGATTGTGGAAAGTACTTGTTCAAAAACTTTGTTACCACTACTTCCCACTCTGTGAAACTTCCTTCTGGAAAAGAGTTCAACCAAAGCTTAGCATTGCCTCCCAATGAGAAAGGAAACAAACTAAGTTTGATTGCTTCGTCTGGCACCCCATTGATTTTCACTGTGTTGCAAATTTCATTAAATGTAGTAAGGTGCTCATATGGGCTTTCATGAGATAACCCATTAAATTGATTGCTCTTCACCAGTTGGATCAGTGCTGGTTTGACCTCCATATTGGCTACATTGACTCTAGGTCTAGCTATGCTGTTAAAGTGTTGAGGTCCAGCTATATTGGTGTAATCAGCAAGAGTTCTTCTGATATTATTATTCTCCATATTTTCTGTGCTATTGTCAGAACCTTGTGGTGATGGTTGCAACAGAGTTTCCGGAGGAGGGAAAAGTTCTCTAGTTGTTCTGATTCTTCTCCTCCGTCTACTGTCTTCTAATCCTTCAAGCAGAGGTTCTGTTGTTTTCTTGCTCCTACCTAGTTCGAATTGCCTCCTGCATACACAAGAACACAAAACCCAAGAAAAGATTTGGTTAGCACAAAAAGATATAAGAGAAGATATAAGATTCAGAAAATAAAAACAGAAAACAGAAAACAGAAAAAGAAAAATAAAATAAAATAAAATAAAATCCAATAAAATACAAACTAAAAAATAAAAACAGAAAATAAAATAAAATAAAAAAATTCGAAATTTAAATTAAAAAAAAAAAAAAAAATAAGTCAAAGATAATCAATAATCACACAAATTAACCACTTAAACCACGAGTCCCCGGCAACGGCGCCAAAAACTTGATGGACAAATTTATGAACACCAAAATATGATGTCACAAACTTGTTTTCAATCGGCAAGTATGACCGAATCGTTCAAGTAATAAACTTGGTTAGAGCAAGTATCGTTCTTCCCAAAGGACTCACGGCCTAGTTTAGTTATGTGATTTCTTGATTAACTAAGACTTACAAACGAAATATTTGGGGTTTAAGATGCAAGACAGAAAATAAACATGTATGCATGAATTTTGATCAATGGCAAAAAGCAAAAGATAAACACTTTCAATGAAATATAGATATGAATATGTTGTTGGGGGTCAATTTCATCTTATCCACTCTCATATATTTTTAGGAATTCAACAGTCAAATCATCATTGTTAATGCCACTCTCTAATGTACCTTTCCAAAAGGCTTCTCCCTAATCACGAGTTCATACAATTCCTAGCATTCCTAATGATCAGTTCATAAGTGCAGGAGCTTAACGACAACCAATATAAAATTGGGAGAAATTCCCCGGATCTAGACTTCCCCGTACGTGCCCGTATCGACAAACCCAATAATCATGCACCGAATGAGTTAAACAATGCAAGCATTAAGCAAAGAGGAAAAACCCTAACTAATGATGAAAGAAAGCATAAGTCTTAATTAAAAGATGTAAAAACAGATTCCATATATGAGAGTTTCACAAGATTACATTGATTCCCCAACAAACATACAGAGTTTAGTTCACCATATTCATGGTGAACCTAGATGAATTACAATGAAAGAATGAAAGAATAAACCCTAAAAAGGTGAAAAGGAAGCCTCAGCATCCAAGATCCTCCTTCAAAGGGGTGGAAGAGAGAGTGTTTGCTTCGTTCCAGCCAGAGATGCCTAACCCTAGGAAACCCTAAAGTTTATATATCATTCGTAAATTACAAAAAGTCAAGTCCAAGCCCATTAAAGTGCCGCTCAGCGGTAAAATACCGCTCAGCGGTGAGTGCGTGACTTGTTTGCTCCCCTCAGCGGCCATTTTGCCCCTCAGCGGATCTCCCGTGAGTGCCTGAGTGCCGCTCAGCGGTAAACTGCCGCTGAGCGGTAACTTCGGCTTCTCCTTTTGCACTTTTTATTGTCTTTTCTGATTTCATCTCTCTCCTTCTTCACTTCTTTCACCAAATTCACCTTAAAACCTGCACAAAAACACTGAAATCAAGCATAAACCTGTCCAGCTCTCTTATTTCCAAAAATATAAAGAAAAGCATGATTTCAAGCTAGTTTCTAAGTGTAAAGGTTGCTTTTAGTGTCAATTTTAATCATAAAAATAACAGTTTTTCAACTGTTATCATCCACTTCGTCCATTTCGTCCACTTCCTTTACTTCCTCCACTTCGTCCACTTACTCCACTTCCTCTATTTCGTCCACTTCCTCTAGTTCTTCAACATCGTCCATTTCCTCTACTTCCTCCACTTCATTCACTTCCTCCACTTCGTCAACTTTGTCCCCGTCCTCCACTTCCTCCACTTCGTCCACTTCTTCATCCACTTCGTCCATTTCGTCCACTTTGTCAAGTCCGTCCACTTCCTCCACTTCGTCCACTTCCTCTATTTCCTCCACTTCCTCCACTTCCTCCACTTCCTCCACTTCGTCCACTTCGTCCACTTCGTCAACTTCTTCCACTTCGTCCACTTCTTCCACTTCCTCCACTTCGTCCACTTCGTCCACTTCGTCAACTTCGTCTACTTCGTCAAGTTTGTCCACTTCCTCTACTTCCTCCACTTCGTGCACTTCGTCCATTTCGTAAACTTCCTCCAATTCGTCCACTTCGTCCACTTCTTCCACTTCCACCACTTCCTCCACTTCCTCCACTTCCTCCACTTCGTCCACTTCGTCCACTCTTTCCATATCCTCCACTTCGTCCACTTCGTCCATTTTGTCCACTTCATCCACTTCGTCCACTTCGTCAACTTCTTCCACTTCGTCCACTTCGTCAACTTCGTCCATTTCCTCCACTTCCTCAACATCGTCCACTTCCTCCACTTCCTCCACTTCATTCACTTCCTCCACTTCTTCCACTTCGTCCACTTCGTCAACTTCGTCCACTTCGTCAAGTTCGTCCTCTTCCTCTACTTCCTCCACTTCGTGCACTTCGTCCACTTCGTAAACTTCCTCCACTTCGTCCACTTCTTCCACTTCCTCCACTTCCTCCACTTCCTCCACTTCGTCCACTTCGTCAACTTCGTCCAGTTCCTCAACTTCCTCCATTTCGTCCACTTCTTCCACTTCCTCCACTTCGTCCAGTTCCTCCACTTCCTCCACTTCTTCAATTTCGTCCACTTCCTCAACATCGTCCATTTCATCCACTTCATTCACTTCATCCACTTCATCAACTTTGTCCACTTCCTCCACTTTCTCCACTTCGTCCACTTCGTCCATTTCGTCCACTTCTTCCACTTCCTCCACTTCGTCCAGTTCCTCCACTTCCTCCACTTCTTCCATTTCGTCCACTTCCTCCACTTCCTCAACATCGTCCACTTCGTCCACTTCGTCCACTTCGTCTACTTCCTCCACTTCCTCCGCTCCATCCACTTCCTCCACTTCGTCAACTTGGTCCACTTCGTCCTCTTGGTCCACTTCTTCTACTTCGTCCACTTCCTCCACTTCCTCCCCTACGTCCACTTCGTCTGCTCCGTCCACTTCGTCGATTTCGTCGACTTCCTCCACTTCATCCACTTCGTCCACTTCGTCAAGTTCGTCCACTTCCTCTACTTTCTCACCTTCCTCCACTCCTTCCACTTCCTCCACTTACTCCACTTCGTCCACTTCATCAACTTCATCAACTTCGTCAACTTCGTCAAGTTCGTCCACTTCGTCCATTTCGTCCACTTCGTCAAGTTCGTCCACTTCCTCCACTTTTTCCACTTCGTCCACTTCGTCAACTTCGTCTACTTCCTCCACTTCCTCCACTTCCTCGACTTCATCCACGTCGTCAAGTTCGTCTACTTCGTCCACTTGGTTCACTTTGTCTACTTCGTCCACTTCCTCCACTTCGTCAGCTTCGTCAAGATCATGAACTTCGTCCCCATTGTCCACTTCCTCCACTTCGTCAACTTCGTCCACTTCCTACACTTCCTCCACTTTGTCCACTTCGTACAGTTCGTCCACTTCGTCAACTTTGTCTACTTCCTGCACTTCCTCGACTTCATCCACGTCGTCAACTTCGTCTACTTCGTCCACTTGGTTCACTTCGTTTACTTCGTCCACTTCCTTCACTTCATCCACTTCGTCCACTTCGGTCAAGTTCGTCCACTTCGTCCACTTCCTCTACTTCCTCCACTTCGTCCACTTCCTGCACTTCATCCACTTTCTCCACTTCGTCCACTTCGTCCTCTTCTGGCACTTCGTCCACTTCGTCCACTTCATCAACTTCGTCGACTTCGTCCATTTCGTCCAGTTCGTTAGGTTCGTCCACTTCGTCCACTTTGTCCACTTCGTCCACTTCGTGCACTTCGTCAGCTTCGTCAAGTTCGTGAACTTCGTCCCCATTGTCCACTTCCTCCACTTCGTCAACGTCGTCCACTTCGTCCACTTCCTCCCCTTTGTCCACTTCGTCCACTTCGCCAAGTTCGTCTACTTCCTCCACTTCCTCCACTTCCTCGACTTCATCCACGTCGTCAACTTCGTCTACTTCGTCCACTTGGTTCACTTCGTCTACCTCGTCCACTTCCTCCACTTCATTCACTTCTTCCAGTTCGTCCTCTTGCTCCACTTTCTCCACTTCCTCCACTTCCTCCACTTCGTCAACTTCTTCCACTTCGTTCATTTCGTCCACTTCGTCAATTTCGTCCACTTCATTCACTTCGTCCACTTCATCCACTTTGTCCACTTCCTCCACTTCCTCCACTTCGTCCACTTCCTCCACTTCGTCCACGTCGCCAACTTCGTCCACTTCGTTCATTTCGTCCACTTCGTCAAGTTCGTCCACTTCCTCCACTTCCTCCACTTCGTCCACTTCCTACACTTCCTCCATTTCGTCCACTTCCTCCAGTTCCTCAACATCGTCCCTTTCCTCCACTCCATTCACTTGATCCACTTCTTCCACTCTGTCAACTTTTTCCACTTCCTCCACTTCGTCATCTTCGTCTACTTCGTCCACTTCGTCCATTTCGTCCACTTCGTCAAGATTCCCCACTTCCTCCACTTCCTCAACATCGTCCCTTTCCTCCACTTCCTCCACTCCATTCACTTCATCCCCTTCTTCCAGTCTGTCAACTTTTTCGACTTCCTCCGCTTCGTCATCTTCATCAACTTCTTCCATTTCGTCAACTTCGTCCAGTTCCTCCACTTTGTCCATTTCGTCCACTTCGACAGCTTCGTCAAGTTCGTGAACTTCGTCCTCATCGTCCACTTCCTCCACTTCCTCCACTTCCTTCACATCGTCCACTTCCTCCATTTCGTCCACTTCCTGCACTTCGTCCAATTCGTCCACTTCGTCAAGTTCGTCCACTTCGTCCACTTCCTTCACTTCATTCACTTCCTACACTTCTTCCACTTCTAACTTCC
Organism: Vigna umbellata; assembly: GCF_029865625.1. NCBI lineage: Eukaryota > Viridiplantae > Streptophyta > Magnoliopsida > Fabales > Fabaceae > Vigna > Vigna umbellata. The sequence continues at coordinate 38,720,035 of NC_142171.1, forward strand.
TCCACTTCGTCCACTTCCTCCACTTCGTCCACTTCCTCCACTTCTTCCACTGCCTCCACTTCCTCCAGTTCCTCCACTTCCCCCACTTCGTCCACTTCGTCAACTTTGTCAACTTCGTCCACTTCGTCAACTTCGTCCCCTTATTCAACTTCGTCCACTTCCTCCACTTTGTCCAGTTCTTCCACTTCTTCCTCTTTATCCACATTCTCCACTTCCTCCACTTCCTCCATTTCGTCAACTTCGTCCACTTCGTCTATTTCGTCCACTTCATGAAGTTCGTCCACTTCCTCCACTTCGTCAAGTTCGTCCAGTTCCTCCATTTTCTCCACTTCCTCCATTTCGTCCACTTCATCCACTTCCTCAACATCATCCATTTCCTCCACTTCCTTCACTTCATTCACTTCCTCCACATCTTCCACTTCGTCAAATTTGTCCACTTCCTGCACTTCCTCCACTTCGTCCACTTCGTCCATTTCGTCCACTTCGTGAAGTTCGTTCACTTCCTCCACTCCCTCCACTTCCTCCACTTTGACCACTTCTTACACTTCTTCCACTTCCACCACTTCGTCCATATCATCAACTTCGTCCCCTTCGTCTGCTTCGTCCACTTCGTCCACCTCGTCCACTTCGTCCACTTCGTCAAGTTCGTCCACTTCCTCCACCTCGTCAAGTTCGTCCACTTCGTTCACTTCCTCCACGTCCTCCACTTCTTCCACTTCTTCCACTTCCTCCACTTCCTCCACTTCGTCAAGTTCGTCCAGTTCCTCCATCTCGTCCACCTCCTGCACTTCCTCAACATTGTCCATTTCGTGCACTTCCTGCACTCCATTCACTTCATCCACTTCTTCCACTTCGTTAACTTTTTCCACTTCCTCCACTTCCTCAACTTCGTCAACTTCTTCCACTTACTCCACTTTGTCCACTTCGTCTACTTCGTCTACTTCGTCCATTTCGTCCACTTCGTCAAGTTCATCCACTTCCTCAACATCGTCCATTTCCTCTACTTCCTCCTCTTTACTCACTTCATCCACTTCTTCCACTTCGTCAACTTTGTCCACTTCCTCCACTTCGTCAACTTCGTCCACTTCATCCACTTCGTCCATTTCGTCCACTTCATCAGGTTCGTCCTCTTCCTCCACTTCCTCCACTTCCTCCACTTCGTGGACTTCGTCCACTTCCTCCACTTCGTCCATTTCGTCCACTTCTTCCACTTCCTCCAGTTTGTCCACTTCGTGCACTTCCTCCACCTCGTCCACGTCCCCAACTTCGTCCACTTCGTCCAATTCGTCCCCTTCGTCCACTTCGTCCTCTTCGTCCACTTCATCCACTTCGTCCCCTTCGTCCAGTTCCTCCACTTCGTCCACCTTTTTCATTTCGTCCACTTCGTCATGTTCGTCAACTTCCTACATTTCCTCCACTTCCTCCACTTTGTAAACTTCCTCCACTTCGCCTACTTCGTCCTCTTCGTCCACTTCTTCATCATCTTCTTCCACTTCGTCCCATTCGTCAACTTCGTCAAGTTCGTCCCCTTCGTCCACTTCGCCCACTTCGTCAAGTTCGTCCCTTTTGTCCACTTCGTCAAGTTCGTCCACTTCGTCCACTTCCTCCACTTCCTCGACTTCGTCAACTTCCTCAACATCGTGCACTTCCTCCACTTCTTCCACTTCATTCACTTCCTGCACTTCTTCCACTTCGTCAACTTCGTCCACTTCCTCCACTTCGTCAATTTCTTCCACTTCCTCCACCTCCTGCACTTTCTCCAATTCATCCACTTCCTCCACTTCGTCCACTTCCTCCACTTCCCCCACTTCGTCCAGTACGTCAACTTCATCAACTTCGTCCACTTATTCAACTTCGTCCACTTCCCCAAATTCGTCCACTTCATCCATTTCGTTCACTTCGTGAAGTTCGTCCACTTCCTCCACCTCCTCCACTTCCTGCACTTCCTCCACTTCCTCAACTTCGTCCACTTCGTCCACTTCGTCCACTTCTTCCACTTCGTCCACTTCGTCCACTTCGTCCACTTCGTCATGTTCATCCACTTCCTCTATTTCCTCCACTTCGTCCACTTCGCCCACTTCCTCCACTTCTTCCACATCCTCCACTTCCTCCACTTCCTCCACTTGGTCAACTTCGTCAAGTTCGTCCTCTTCGTCGACATCCTCCACTTTGTCAAGTTCGTCAACTTCCTCCACTTCCTCCACTTTGTCAAGTTTGTCCACTTCCTATACTTCCTCCACTTGCTCCACCTCCTCCACTTCCTCAACATCGTCCACTTTCCTCCACTTCATCCACTTCTTCCACTTCGTCAACTTTATCCACTTTGTCCACTTCCCTTCGTCGACTTCGTCCACTTCGTCAACTTCGTCCACTCGTCCACTTCGTCAACTTCGTCCACTCGTCCACTTCGTCAACTTCGTCCACTCGTCCACTTCGTCAACTTCGTCCACTTCGTGAACATCGTTTACTTCGTCCACTTCGTGAACTTCGTTCACTTCGTCCACTCCCTCATTCCTCCACTTCGTCCACTTCCTACACTTCATCCTCTTCGTCCACTTTGTCCAATTCGTCAACTTCGTCACGTTCATCCTCTTCGTCCACATTGTCCACTTCGTCAACTTCGTCCACTTCCTCCACTTCCTCCACTTCCTCCACTTCGTCAAGTTCGTCCACTTCGTTCACTTCCTCCACGTCCTCCACTTCGTCCACTTCTTCCACTTCCTCCACTTCCTCCACTTCCTCAAGTTCGTCCAGTTCCTCCATCTCGTCCACCTCTTGCACTTCCTCAACATTGTCCATTTCGTCCACTTCCTGCACTCCATTCACTTCATCCACTTCTTCCACTTCGTTAACTTTTTCCACTTCCTCCACTTCCTCAACTTCGTCAACTTCTTCCACTTACTCCACTTTGTCCACTTCGTCTACTTCGTCTACTTCGTCTACTTCGTCCATTTCGTCCACTTCGTCAAGTTCATCCACTTCCTCAACATCGTCCATTTCCTCTACTTCCTCCTCTTTACTCACTTCATCCACTTCTTCCACTTCGTCAACTTTGTCCACTTCCTCCACTTCGTCGACTCG